>NW_010164915.1:0-4590 GCF_000695765.1 Mesitornis unicolor | reverse complement strand
CCGTGGTGGACGTGTTTGGGGTCTGGCTCTGCCCACGGTGGCCCCGTTCCGTCGGGATGGGACGTTTCCAGGATGAGGCCTGGGCTTTGCCGCGCCAGTTACGGAGCAGAGGGGCTTTTTGCGGCTGTGTTTGCTCAGGAAAAGGGTGCCAGGTCCTGGTGGTTGCTGCGCCCGCGCCGGTGTCCCCCATCCACCCATCAACTGGGTCCTGCTGGACCCTTCGGGTTTGGGTCCGCGAATATTTGGGCATCGCGGCCGATGCTCACCACGGAGCAGCGCGGTGGCGGTTGAGGTGTGCCGGGCCCTCTGGAGCATCGCCGCTGCCGGGATGCGGATGCTGCTTGGTGCCGACCTTCCTCGGGTACCACCGGTCCCAGGCGTAAATCATGGCTCCGGCCGAAACGCCGCGGTGTTTTGTTATTTACTGGAGAGCCTCGCGCCGTGGGGCGAGAGGGCGATGCCGCGGTGTGGGTCTGCCAAACCCCTCCACCCCAAATCCCTCCTGCGCTGCAGGACGATGCCGAGCAGCACCCAATGGGTCCTATTGTGCAGGAGCGCGGCCAGGAATATTTTTTGCCTTTTTTTTTTCTTTAAATTTTGTTGCAAATATCTATTAAATAACTCCCTGTCTAATGTACGCCCAGGTTACTGCAGGCTTCGTTTTGTAATAAGAGCGCTGGGATGCACTTTATTAATCATTCTGTCTAACAACCTGCGCTCCGCAGTTTCGGTTTGATTTGATTCAGTCCTGTCGCTCTGCAAAATATATGGCTGAGTGGGTCGGATAATGTATGGCTTAATTTAGAGTTGTATGGGTTTGAATTACCATTTTCATAATGTGCTGCGCATTAATGTGTTGCATCATTTATAGAGAAATATGTGCGAGGTTTCAAACCTCTCCGGGAGGCAAAAGTCACCTAAAGGGAACGCGGTGCGACGGGGAAAAAAGGCCTTTTCCAACCCGGGGGTTGGCTTGGGGCTGGGATAGCGCAGGTGTAGCTGGGATGGGGATTTTTGGGGCTGCGCCGCCACCTCCCCTTCCCCATCGCACCTTCCCCGGCTCGGACCTCCAGCGCTTGACTCGCGGGTGACCCCGGTGCCACGATCGCGCCCGCCGCCCGTCACCCCGCGCCGCGAGGAAAAGGCTCCGATTATCCAAATACAGTCATTAGAGGGGAAATGTGTTTTTAGGACTGTCAGGGTGATTAATGAGGGTTAGCAATCCTCGCGAATGCACTTGTTTAGTCTAACTGGCAGCCTCTATTTCCCTATTGATTTATCGCGGCCGTTGCCGGTGCGTGTGGAGGGACCGGGACCGGGCGCTGTTGGACGTGGAGCGTGCGGGGCTGCGCGGAGGGACCGGCACCGCACGTCCCCTGTGCCGGGAACAAAGGCCACATTATCCCTTGTGCCGGGGAAGGGACCGCTCCGCCGTATAAATATCCCTGTCTGCAGAGCCCGGAGCCCATCTGACCGCAGGCGATGTGTCCACCTATTAAATACGTGAATGAAAGAGCCAGGCCGTATGTTATTTTTTGCTGTTTTTCTTTCCTTTCCTGCACGCTCGAGCCTCTCCTGTGGTTTTGAGGTGACACAGAGGGGTCTGCCCACAGCGCACCAGGCGTTTTGGAGACCGGAGCGGAGCACGATGCCCTCGAGGGCTGGCGAGCGCCCGCCAGGAGGAGGTCAGGTCAGGATGCAGGAGCACTGGTGGGTGGACGAGGAGTTTCTCGGCCGCATAAAGCAGCTTTTCTTTGCCGCTGGAAGCCCCGGAGAACACGGGTTCTGTGTTTGTCCCTGG
Organism: Mesitornis unicolor; assembly: GCF_000695765.1. NCBI lineage: Eukaryota > Metazoa > Chordata > Aves > Mesitornithiformes > Mesitornithidae > Mesitornis > Mesitornis unicolor. The sequence continues at coordinate 2,789 of NW_010164915.1, read as the reverse complement.
AGTGGAGCAGCCGTCTCCTGTCCCTGCGCCCAGCCCCGAGGTCAAGGCATTGCTTTGGGGGATGCTTGGTGCTGTGTGTGGTGGGGACAGACCTCGGGGGATGGACCTGCGCCCGGAGATGGCCCCGTGGACAACGCTGCTGGCGGCAGAGCTGCTCCCTAAGTGTGCAGCCGTGAGCCTGGCCTGTGGTTTGCCTGCAGCCGTGGGACAGCACAGACGATGGGAGGCCTTGGTGGAGACGTGTGGAGACCTCAAGGTGCTCTGGGAGCCCCCAAACCATCTTGAATGACATCCCAAGAGCCACCACTGTCACTTCCCTGGCCATCAGTCGCTGTGGATCCCTCCAATGGCATCAGCGGCACCAATGTCTGCCCCACCGTCCCAGGACACCCGGATTTGGCTGGTCCCCAGTGCCCATCGTGACCCATGGCCACGGCTCGTCCCTTCTTCTGCAATGGCCGATCCCAGGCGCAGGAGCCACCGACCCAGCTCAGCTCAGCATGGAAACCCAGCACGGGGCCGCTGTGGGGATGCAGAACCAGGCGCCCTGCAGAGCACAGCCCCAGATTTACACCGGCACGCGTGTGAGTGGTGCTGCTCATTACCGTGATGCCTGGCTAATGGTTCTCTCTGTTTGTTGTCGCGATGAATACCTGAAGAGCCGTCACTCTGCGCACACAAACTTAGCGGCTAAATGCTCGCCGGAGGACGCTGGGGGAGTCGCTCCAGGTTTGCAGAGCATCTTCCTGCAGCTCAGTCCCCAGTAATGAACAGATTCCCACAGACCATCGTGGTTCCTAACGCGATGTTTATGGAAACCTCCCGGAGCAGCTTCACTTGACTTTGTCCACCTTCCAGCGCGCTGCTGGGGGACATCACCTCTGCAAGGACGGATCTGTGCACCCCGGAGGGGACTTTGCCTGAGGAGATGGGGAACAGAGCTGAACCCAGCACAGCTGGGGATGCTCCACGCAGCGCAGGGAGCATCGCGACTGCCACCAAAGCCTCGTGGCCCCAAACACCGGCACCGAGCGCCAGAGCCTCCCCAGCCCAGCAAAACGTGGAGGCAGCCAAAGGACGCGCAGCATCCCAGGCATCTGCTGGTTTTGGGGAGTTAAACCCAGCCTACAGACACCCCACTGGAGCAGGGAACTGGAATGGACTCTTTTTGTCCCCCTTGGCAGCACATGGAGCCCCCATAGCAGCTCGTCATTGCCACCAGTGCCTCACTGGGAGAGGGAGATGCTGATGGTCCAAATAAAAAGGGATCAGTTGGAGCCTCGGAGACTGATGCTGCCTCTCCACGAGCAGCTCTGCAGCTGCACCCGAAAGATTTGCTGCGTGTTTCTCTCCTGGCTCATTTTCTCGCTACCACCAGACTTGGCCAATGCTGTGCTCATCTCCCATTTTCCCCCCTAACCGAACTGGGACCAAGGAGCACTCGGCCCTTTTGCCATCCAGGCTTGGGGCTGCCCGTCCTTGTGAGGAGCTGTCGGTGCTGGAGCAGTGGTTTCCTCGGCGGGTTTTGTCCCGGTTCCCTGCGTGGGCTCGGTGGCGGCCACGGGGCCGGAGCGGGACGGTGGCCAGGTCCTCCCTGCGCGCTGGATAGAGCCGTGCTCTGTGGAAAATGTCTCTGGCACGAAGCAATGCGCAAGTCGGCCTCTGGTTTGTCACGGGCATGGAGCAACACAAGGTCTGCAGGAAAACTATGGCCCAACCTGCCCCATATGACAGCCCCGTGCTGGGATGGGGGATTTGCTACCCTGGCTACCAGGAAACGGAGCTGAAAAGCCCTTCCTTCCTGCTGGGGTTTCTGCACGTCTCAAGCTCTGATTGAATTTTGTACTGGGGGAAAAAGGAAAGGGTGCGTGCCTCACCCGCTCCTGCAGCTGCAGAGATGTGCTGTGCCCCAGTAAGTCTGCAGGAAAACTATGGCCCAACCTGCCCCATATGACAGCCCCGTGCTGGGATGGGGGATTTGCTACCCTGGCTACCAGGAAACGGAGCTGAAAAGCCCTTCCTTCCTGCTGGGGTTTCTGCACATCTCTTAGGCTCTGGTTGAATTTTGTACTGGGGGAAAAAGGAAAGGGTGCGTGCCTCACCCGCTCCTGCAGCTGCAGAGATGTGCTGTGCCCCAGTAATTCCCAAACTTCCATGATCTGTGGCTGTGGCACGCACTGGCAGACCCCTGTGCCGGCTCTGGGCCAATGAAACTGGGCCAGGCGCCCTCCCCTGGGAGCACAAAAAGGGGAGCACGGGGCTGTTGGATTTTGGGGATCCCAGCACCAGCAGCCGGGGCACAGAGCCCACAGCCCTCCCAGCCATGGCAGAAGCTCTCGCAGCTTTGGGGTCTATCCTGGCATTTGGGGGGGTCTATTCTGGTGGTTTTGGGGTCTATCCTGGTGGTTTTGGTGTCTGGCTGATGCTATTTGAAGGCTGGGGGTTGGGGGCGATGGAGGCCAGGGCAGAGCCCCCAGATGCTCCGTGTGGCACAGGGAGAGCTCAGCACCGAGCCCTGGCACAGCCAGGGGGTGGGCAATGGGCACAGGAGCCCCCCTGGCTCCCGGCCTTTGGGTTGCCCCCCACATCACACGCCGACACCCCTCCGCTTGCACCCCAGCACGGCGCAGCGCTGGGTTTTTGGGGAGCGGGGCCAAATGTCTCCGCACGGGATGCACCAGAGCTGGGTACCAGGGATGCTGTTGGCATCCCGCATCCCGGCGCCGCCCCGGGGTGCCCCTGCTCATCCCTCTCCTCCCCCCCGTGCCCTTCTCGCGGCTGCCAGGAAC
>NW_010164914.1:8021-22865 GCF_000695765.1 Mesitornis unicolor | reverse complement strand
GCGAGAATTCTACCACTGAACCACCAATGCCGGTGCGAAGACTGTCCTCCGCCTCCGTCACTCGAAGGTGACAAGGGTCCACTGCGTCCACGCCACCACGAGCTTTCAAACGGTCCCCTGCGACCGTTTGAAAGCCCGCAGCGTCGGCTGAAGGGAAAAGCCCGTATCCATCTTTTTGCTACATATTCACTGCTTTCTGAGAGTCTCCAGCTCTTCAAACTGCTACAAAGGGCGTTGTTCTGGGAAATAAAACGCACCTTGAACAAGGTTTAGGAAAAACAGATGCCAGGTCTCAGTAAGCCACAGGGAACTGTCCTTGAGCAGAGTGTCCCTGATGGAGCCGTAACTCGTTGCCGTCTAAATAGACTCAGCTGCTTAGCAACAAATAGGATTTAAAGGTTGGGCACAATACAGGTTTATGACAGTCCATCAGGGTGAACTCGGACGACCAGCAGCCTTATGTAGTCTTTTAACTAAGTTTATCACATCCATTTTTACACATTTAACATTGCTAAATTGGCAACTTCAGTGTATCCCCCTTTAATGAGTGTCTGACTTTAAATTACTTCTACTTTTGAAATTCTGAGTGTTACTGTATCATAGCACTTGGTTGATGAAAGCTCTTATTAAGCTTCTTCCATTTATAGGTTGCTAATGAATGAGAAATGGTAGTGTACTTAAAGCCTGTCATCCCCTTCCTAAACCAAAGGTAGAAGAATTACGATATACCACAGGTTCTACAGTAAAACACTGGTTCAAGTAAAGAAGTGGACTTTCTCAAAGACAATTTTCCCTCCTAATAAACATAAAAGCTGTGATATGCTGTCATCTCTCTCAAAAGAAGGAATAGTTTCATGATACATAATGTAAATAACTGCAATTTAATTATTTTCATGAAAGAGGCAGCAGAGGACAAGGAAAGATCACTGATAAGTTGAACTTTTGAACATCAAAATGTATACTTCCAAGAACAGGTTACAACAAGAAGAACACAGCTAACTACATATTATTAAACATATGCAAATTTTTTGTTAATTTGTAGAGCTGTTGCAGGACTCAGGGAGGGAGGGTGTGAAGAACAAAATAAAAATAAATGCATTTGGGCAACTTTAATGTTTAATTTCATATTTGATTAGCCAAAACAAGAATTTTATTTTCACTTCTTATAAAGATTTATTGTATACTTTATTACCCCAGCAGGTGTTACACTACAGAAACTGATTCTGAGAAAAAAGAAATGGTTTCTAAAACTTAGAAGGAATATCACTGATTACGATTACACAAATACTGGAATTCTCTCTTTTATTCTGAAGTAAGTTTCAAGTAAGTGTCAATGCAACCATCCAGTCATGTTCCCCGTGTCAAATACGCACGCTGTCCTGTTCAGTCAGCAGGGGCAAGGAAGCCTCAGCTCCTCGACTATCAGATACAGACAGACAGAAGGGAAATCAGGCACTCCTGCACAAAGCGGACGGATCCCCTGCGATACTGACTGGGAAAGTCAACATAAAAGATGCAAGTCTTTTCCATACAAACATCAGGAGACTAGGAGATTATAGCCCAAGCTACCACCACATAGCCCTACAAAACCCAAACAAAACCCAAACATACCAGTAAGCATTCATAGATCACACCCCACACATGCAGTGACCTGGCAAAAGGTGATACCTTTGTCATGACAGATGCAGGTACACAATACTCAAAAGACCAGTGAGTAACTTACTATGGCCATGAGATAATGCAATATTACTAAGTTCACTAACTAGGCACATAATAAATAAATAATTTGCTTAAGCAAAATTGTGTGGTGGTCTATGTGTTTAATTCGAGGATCCAAAAGAACTGACAGTCAGAAGGATATTTATAATACAAAAAAGACATTATATATACATATACACACATGGAATATATCTATATATCTATCTATATAGATATATATAAATCGGTAAACTTGAATAGTGCCTTTATCAAGAGCATCTTAAGGCATTCAAACATTTTACTACGACACTGACCCAATTTACTATCTTTTAGCTTTGGGTGAATTAAAGCAAACAGATTAAAGGTCTGATCCAAAATAGCAAAGACATCTGAAACCAAAGCCTAATAGTATCTTGGGTGACAGCAGCATCACCTAAGAACCCACCCACTGCACTGCCTATAAGCTGAATAACATTAAAAGGAGTCTAAATAAATCATTCCCACTCACAGTTTTGCAACAGCAGAAGATACATCCATCTCAAAGAGACTTTCTAGCCATATATTCTTTATATACTATCACAAATCAAAGAGAGAAAAGATACAGCAAGAGGGCCTGCCCTAGGATAGAATGCCACTGAATATCAAATAGTATTTACAGTACAGTTATAGGATTATAGAACATTTTATAAATACAATTAATATGTGTACAAGGGCACATAAAAGAGAAATTTATTTTCATGCTTTACAAAGTGAAAGTAACCTGAACTAAAACTTCCTGCAGAATTCCACAGCTGCTGGTTAGGAGCCTCTCTTCTCAACTGCCTGCACAAACCAATCCCCATCACAGGCCACCAGTGAAACACCCATGTTTTAAGCAGCAGCTATGAAGAATCTCAACAGACTCTGAATCTATGTGTGAAACACAAAGTTTCAAAACATGGGTTAAGGCATAGCATGTTGGAGAGTTGTGACAACATTTATGTATGTAACTAACTTTCTCAGAGAGCTTGGACCGTAACACACTGCATTTTTGCAAGGAAATACATAATACTGCAGCACGGGCAGCAAAATCCAAACAAGGTACATTACAGCTTCTAACACAAGGTTACAGAAAATGCCAGAAGTGTTTACCAAATTTGAAAGATGTGAGTTCTTTCTAGATTTGTTTAAAAAAGGTAAAATAATATTTAATATTTCAGTATTTGCACTTGACCTAAAAGAGTAAATTTCTTTTAATAAAAGCAATCTATTTTACTTGTATAGAACCATGGCGCCTTTACAGACCAGTTATACTGTTAAACAGGAATATAACATAATACAATGCAGGCAGAGGAGAAATACTCAGATAAAAAAAGCAAGTTTAACAGTCAATTTAATGAAGAATTGACGTTATTTTCCCTGCACACTTCACAAATGGTAAGGCAGGCTTGATTAAATTACCCTTAACCAGTAATATATTATACTTTACTCCAAGACAAGTAGACCAGTTTTACTGGGATACTTACTGTGAATGAGGATAATATTTAAAGGTTTATTTACACAGAGAACAGTCTTTTTCACATAATATATAAAATGGAGTAGTTATACACTGCAGCCATTTTATAATACTTAAGCTAAATGAAACTAACCTTAAAAGCTATTCTATTTCAACAGCAGTAGAAGAGACAGAACATTGTTTTATTAAGCTAAAGCCAATTTTCATTATAGAAAGTAGCTAACTACCTGCTTGAGAAAATAAAACAATTTTTTATAACCATCTTCTAACTACGATAATCACTTCACAGTAGAGGGGTCAACTTCCAGAAATGTCTTCTCCTATGACAAAGTCTGTTTAAGAAGTTTCCACGCTGCCAACCCTCTTTACTGCAGTTCACTCCCTCCTAAGTTATGCCAATATAAATCTTTTGGACCACACTGGAAACTGGACCACTCAAATGAACAAGCTTATAAGGAAGAAACTGCCAAACTCTAAACACTAAGCAGTTCTTTCACTGCTCCGGTATCTAGCACAGTACTACAGACAGCCGCACTGGCACAAAGAGAGACACGTAACTGGAGCACAGGAAGTGAACGCATGCTCAGAAGCGCATAAGAATTTCTTAAACCAGGTTGGTGATAAAAGTAAACAAGTAACTGGTGTTTGCTGGAAGAACAGCTATGAACACCAGTTTCATGATGCTTAGATAGTCACAAGGCCAGTGCAATGGCACAAATAATAACTTCAGAAAGTTGCAATGCTTACAGGCACATTATTAGATTATCCATTGGAATTCAATTCCAAGGAGGAGGAAATGTTTTAAGAGACATGAAGTTTACTAAAAATAGTGCACTTTCTTTACCACTGTGTTAGCTTCAGGAGAAAGGAGAGGAGAGAAAGAGAGAAATAGAAAACATAATTCTTTCTGCCTCTCACCTGTACCTCCTGGTCTTGTCTCAGGGAGCTGCTCAAGAGGGTTGCTCCCTTCCCTGCTCCCAGTAAGCTCAAGAGGCTCAGTACCCTTCCACCATGAGACCCTGGGGGACACCTGCTCACCTGCTGTGGGAAATTATGAAGACAGTCATGCAGAAGGTGGCAGACACGGCCATTAAGTTCCTAACTCTGTTCTGCATTAGGCCATGAAAGACGGACCACTGAAACTGTACTGATGGCTCCGGTGGACTGGTCCATGCCATGTCTCCTCACTGTCTGTGTAACTAGGAGGAAAACTGTTAAAGCCAAGCAAAACCGGTCTCCGCAACAACAATCTCAAAAGACATTAATTTATCATCTCTTCCCTTTACTATCTCAAACATATAATAAACTATTCTAAAATCTATTTTTCAAACTAAAAATTTCAACTAAAGCAGAGCTGTGCATGCTTTACAGTTTGGTTGTAGTCAGAACATTAAACTAGATTTCAGAAAGTGTTTTACATAAAGCTTCTTTTCCTCTCATGAGAGAACTGATGACAGTAAAAAGTCAAGTTGTTTCTCAGTGAGCAGTCCTGTCTTGAGAGTACCCAGTCACATGCTACAGCATTACTAATGTCAAATTCAATTACTATTTAATAAAACACTAGTTCTAATGCTCTGTCACTTGACAATCAGTCTATAGCCAAGCCTGACACTTTCTTGTTCCAAAGCTGAGAACTATGCTACTACCACAGCAGCTGGAAACATTTCACCAGATCAGTGGCTCAGTTTTTCCAACATGGTGAATAATTAGGCTAAATACAGTGAGAAGTAAAGGTACAGCAGCCTCTTTTTTTTTTTTCCTTTTCAGAAATGTATCAGACAGCTTTATTAGTGTAAAGTAGGTTTTATGGTTGGTCAATGCAAGGAAAAAATGTCGTTAAAAATTCTGGAGCAGAGATCTGTTTTCTAAAATTATTCAGTATATGTACAAATAGATACCAGGCATCATCTTAGAGAAAAAAACAATAAAAAAATCACTATTTCCTATTTTAAGTACTTAGAGTACAGAGAACCAGTAACAAAATTCAAGTGATTTTTTTTTTTTTTTCCACATAACATCAAATCTTTTCCAAATTAAACAATTAACAATGCTGGAATAAATTAATATTTGAGAAGGATTTCCCTGTATTCTGGGGAAACAAAATGTACAGAAAGGAAAAGAGAAGACATGATTTTTTTACTGTCTTTTAAAAAAGCGTGCATGTATTTACCCTAGCAATATTATCTCAATTCTCTTACGAGACTTTTCAAAAATTGCAGCTGCAACACAAGTTTATTTATTCTTTTAACCTTTATTCCTCTACTAAACATAAACCAGGTCACGATTCTGAACCCCTCTACCTGACTGTTCATCATCATCTTCATCATCTGACTGCTGTTCTGAGTTTTGGGAACTACCATACTCATACTCAATGGGCTTTGGATTGTTGTATGGGTAGCCATTGTCATCAAAAAACCTTCGGAAGGTGAACTCATAAAAAGCATGTTCAGGATGTTTTCCATTTTTGTACCATCCATTAAGTGTATCATTTCTGTTCCCTTCCTTATCATCATCACTCCACAGTTTATCTGGATCAACTGGATCAAAGTTCGACGTGTCTGTAGGATGAGCTATTTTGGGAATGTAGAAAGCAGACTGCCGCCGTAGATCACTTGAAAAATCAATTGTTTTAAAAAACGGATGAGCTTTTATTTCATCTGCACCGTTTTTGCCTAAACGATCTTCTGGCCCTCGGCAGAGTTTGATGATAAGGTCGGAGGCCTCTGGAGTCAGTTTAGCTTGAGGTGGAATATGAAGTGCAGTTTGCCAGTTGATAACCTTTAAAGCAAAGAGAGGTGTTATTTTATTTACAATTTTGCAACAAGGAAAAAAGCACAGTGAAAACTAAACCAACAAAACTAAAAAACCCAACCAAACAGCCACAAAGCAATCATTCAAGGCATGTAAGTGTTTTCACACTACAGAGGGGAAAACATGAAGCTGCTCTTTCAAAGAATATTTTTCCTGGAAATCTGACAAAATCCAGGTAGTTTATTCACCTTCCAGACTTAAACTAGAGTCTGGCACAGAAAACACCTGCTATAAAACAACAAAGATATTGTAAAAACCAGTGCCTGGAACCTGAGATTAGGCACTTGGTTTATAATCTTAAAAAGAGGGTGATGCAAATGAATTTTGATTCATTCAATGCACTGGAAAGATTAACAGATATAGAGTTAAAAAAATCAATACTGCACTACATCTGAACCGAGTAATATCTTGCAAGCTGAATGCAGTTTTGCAAAAAACGCATCTGCAGAAGATTGCCTTGATGGTTTCTCTGAAACAGCTGGAGCTCAGGAAGGAAGGAAAGGACCAGTGGCTCTGAGCAGCCATGGTCATCTGCTGCTCCTCCACCTTTGTACGCTGAGCACCTGCAGATACCTTACCAAAGGAAATCCTATGTAGGTGAGTGGGCATGGAAACCAAGTGGTGGGAAAAGAACACCTAGATGCTGGAAGAGGGGAAGAAAAGAAAGTGGAAATAATAAATGGAATAGGCACAGGAAGAAAAGGGAACGGCTAAGATCTGAAATGTGATTTTTAGTTGGCATGCTTGCTGTATGATCAGATAAAAGATATCGTGATCCTTGAAGTCCCTTTACAAATTAAGCGCATCGCCACAGTAATGTGAAGTTTAAAATCTTGCTAGCTTATAGCATGCTTTGGTAGAGCAGCACTCTCAACAATGACCTTTAATTCCATTACAAAGACTAAGGAAATTTCAAGCCTGCTTTTTCAGATTGTTAATATGAGACTCAAAGTTACCTTCATTTGTGTTTCCAGTGGTGTTTGTGCCAGGAATGGAGGCTGCCCCACTAACATTTCAAAGAGAATTACTCCAACACTCCACCAGTCACACAACTGTGTGTAACCTGAAATGAAGTAAAAACATGGTAGTCAAAGCCTTAAAATAACTTTAACTGTGTATTTTTAAGAATAAAAGAGGTTCACAAGATAATTCTATTCGATACTTGTTTAATACTTCCATATTGGACTTGATGATCTTAAAGGTCTCTTCTAACCATAATGGTTCTATAATATTAACCACCTTTTTTTTTTGGCAAAATATACTTTGGAAAAGTGGCCAGTGCAAGAAACGTGAAGCAAACTATCTGAAAATCAGTTACTTTGCAGCAAGACTACAGCACAAAAACGCATTACCTGTTCGTAACAATACTTCTGGCGCAATATAATTGGGTGTGCCGACAAGGGAATGGGCCAGGCAGCGCTGATGCTGACGTGCAGCCCTACGTTCAAGCGGCTTCAGCCGGTCTCCACACCTGCAGTTTGCTGGGTCGCCCCATTCATTGCTGAAGTCCATACTGTCCTGACGGGCATGATCACCTATAAGTGAGTGAGAAAGATATCAAAACTGAGGAAGATTACTCCAGTTCTTAACTAGCCTGTAATTTCCTTTATCTGTTAATATTTCTTGTTATAAGACAAAATCTCTTTCAATTCCAATACTCAGATCTGAAAGCTAAAAAATGTCATCAACATCAGGATTTTTACTTTTTGCCTGTGATATAAAATACCAACTTCAGAGCACGCTGGTTTTTTAAGTTAATTTTTTGACATCACTAGAAGAAAGTATCACGTTTTATCCTTTCTTTCTTTCACATAACCACACTGCGATTACAACACGTATATTGTTCTCGCTCTTACGTAAAGAGAAAAAAAACAATAATTAAAACATCAAAAAAATAAAAACATATTTTAAATCTTCAGTTTCTCTCCAATGACTGTGTAACAGTCTGGCCTAAGATATATGAGATTTTGATAAAAACAAGTAAAAACTAATTCTACAATTGTTTTTCAAGGTATGTTTTTATTTTTGAAAATGAAAAATGTTATTACAAAACCTGTATTTTATCACTCGCAGAATCGTAACAATTTGTCTTTTTTTTTTTAAGCTGTTGTAAGTAATGGAGTAGAATTTTTTAAAGCCTACTTAAATCTTTCTCAGAAATCAATAAGTTACACTGAAAAGAAGTACATGAGACCCTCAGAACTTGGGACAAGGTTTTCAAGGATTATTACATTTAAAACATCAGTCCTATCTTCAAATCAGAGTTAGGGATGTTGTCTATGTAATTATCTTGCAACCGCTGTGATTTTCTCTTCAAATTTCAGATACCACTAATGGGACAAATTTGCTCATTTAATTCCTTGCAAAGAATGACACATCAGCAAAATAACCAAGAAACCTTTTATACTTCTCTTACCACTCTGGTAGTATTTTGAATCATGGGTCCATCGAAATCCTGTACAGAGCCCGAAGTCAGTCAATTTAATATGACCATCGCGGTCTATCAAGATATTATCAGGTTTAATATCTCTGTGGATGAAGCCCATTTTATGAACACTTTCAACTGCGCAAGTCAGTTCTGCTGTGTAGAACCGTGCCAGGTTTTCTGGAAAGACACCCATTCTAATGAGGAGACTCATCATATCACCTCCTGGAATGTAGTCCATTACAAAGTACAAATTGTCCTTATCTTGGAATGAATAGTACAGCCGAACCACCCACTCATTGTCAGCTTCTGCAAGGATATCCCGCTCAGCTTTAACGTGAGCAACCTGATTTCTAAGCAACACATCTTTTTTCCTCAGAGTTTTTGTTGCATATAAAGCATTGGTATCCACTTTTCTTGCTAAGCAAACTTCTCCAAATGCACCAACTCCCAGGGTTTTAATTTTTACAAACATCGACTTGTCCATTTTAGCTCTTCTTAGTCGAATATAATTAGACTCTTTCTGGCACAACATTTTCCTCATTTGATCTCGGGCTTCCGGTGACAATCCAACCTGTGCAGCAAACAGAATTAAATCTGAACAGTGAACAGTACTCTTAATTTTTTGTGATTTTAAAATTACAAGGCTTAGGCAAAGCAAACGAAATACTTATATACACCACGGGAAAAAACACTTCAAGGGTTTTTGCCTTTCTTTTTTTTATATTGACACATTAAGATTTTATGAAAACATATAGGAGCAATGCAAAACAAAACATGTGATCATTTCCAACAGCAAAATGCATAAGGTGCCATGCACCAGAAGATTTTTGAGAAGGGAGTATGGTCTCAAGAAGAAAAAGGGTCAATTTCACACTACTGATAATGCAAATGCACTGCAAATAATACTTATCCGAGTAACAGTGTGCATCAACTGCTTCCCTGATTCTCTCTGCAAAGCTACAGGAAGAAAAGACATGCCTAGGAGCAGTAAGCTAAGGAGCTGCTGCAGGAAAGATGTCCACTCTCCAGACCAGCTAGAGCAGAAGTCACTGAGCTTCCCAACCACAAGAGTGGAATTTCAGTGGCAGGAGGGAGTACGCCACTCCCTTGCTCTCATGCTTCCCTGTGTATCTACAAGAACCAGATCTACATGGCACTGCTTCCTACTGTCTACCCACACCAAGCACATGCCTCCGCCGCAAGTAAAGACCTGACTTTCCCTCTTGCCACATAACCGACTCTTTCTAACAGGACTTCAGTCACGCTCGCTCTGCCGCTTTCCACTCTGCATACCAACAAGCTGAGCAGAGCAATTTCTTTGAAGTGGCTCACTCCTTCCCATGTATCAGTTCTTGGCTCCCAGCTGTGTGCATATCTTGAATGAACACCCTTGGTGTTCTGGCCACCACCACTAACATTCTGATAGCTGAGACGCTCACAGGCTGCATGCAACTCATCACCTACAGCATGGAAACCATTATCTACAAGAACCACACTAAGCATTCTCATCGTATTTCAACCTGGGTTCCTCCTCCCATATTTTTGCTGGCTTGAGTTCCTTCGAAGTGCCATTCAATTCCAGTGCCATCTTTCTTGCCAAATTTCAGGCCCTGGAATCAGAATATCCCTTCTTTTTGGTTTCAATGGGAACAGAATCCTTTTTCAATTTTTTATATTCTTTTCTCTGTGATGCTATCCCCACATAGCTTTATGTTCATTCCTTCTTTTGTTTTCTGTCAGCATTTTCAACATCTCATACGTTCCCTTTTTCACAGCACCTCAGTTATTTTATCTGACTTCCTGGCTTGAAATCACCACCCCAAAGCAATGATTTCCAAGTTCAACCTACAGTATACTTCCTTATTTTTCCCTAGACATTTTTATCATAAAATTGAACATGGCCAAACTGAATCCCTGCAAATATCACAACTGTTGCTCAAGCACTGTTCTATAAGCTTTCAATTTCTTATTGTCCCATCTTATCAATTCTTGATACCAAATCTTGCTGCTTCCAACTCCTTAATGTATCAAATGATTAAGATATTATCTGTATAACAGTACTTGGAACTATCATCAGAATTAGGTAACCACTAGTCCAGGACTGTATAAACTGCATGTCAATAGATTACTTCTGCTTTGCCTAACTTACAACATAACTTGAAATTAAATGTAATAGATGTGACTGAGAAAAAGGTGAGATAAAAGATTAATTAGATATCATTCAGTATGTTAAAAATGCTTTCAAGGTACTATACGTCACCTATTGAGTAAAACACTGTTAGAACATAGAAAGTTTCTCACAGGCATCACAAGAAAAATGGATCCAAAGGAGATGCAACTAGGAAACCACAAACAAAATGCTTGCCTACACAATCAAACTTCACAAGGAATATCAATTCAGTAAGATTTAAATGGGGAAGGCTGTCTCAAATTTGAGACAAAATTTATTGTCTACATCAGATAGTCAGTTTTGAGACTGGGTGCAGGAAGTAGACAACTTCTTGATTAGGGGTAGGGAGCTGAACCTTCCCCAACACATTACTACAGGAATACCTGGGCAGAAACACCTCAAGTTTCCTGTGAATGAACACGCTTAAGGCACACTTCAGTGCTGAAGGAGGGATTGCCGAAGACTTACAAATGTCAAGATAACATTTGAAGACCTCATTACTGTAAGTAACAAGCTAGTTTTCCTTTCTGCTTCTCATGAAGGCCCAAAATATATTTCACTTTTGTGAGATTCCTCTCCTATACTCTGATAAAAAAGAGAGGTCTCCTGCAGCACAATACCCCATTTTCCACCCTTCAGCCTGTAATTAAACACCCCAGTTTAAGTCTAGTATAAATATTATAAGCTGTATTTCATGTAAGAAAAGACATTTACCAGGATCTTTTAAGCACACAAGAAAAACATCAAGAAAAGTTATACCAGTGTTTTTATGTAAGTAATACTTATGCTTGCAATACTATGGAACACAACACAGTAGGAAGGGAAAGTGAAGTTTGCAAATCAACATTAAATATTATCTTACATTTAAGTACCCAGAAATAGTCAAAATAAATTCATGCTTAATTTTGATGCAGGATTGCATGCAAAGCCCTCTAAAAATGGATCATGCTGTTCTTAATAAATACTGTTGCTCCAAGATCTTACTTGTCTACACAGGGATGGAGGCTAGAGAGTTCAGGAAAGCTTCCCACACCTTAACAGTTTAAATCAGCTGTTAGTGGAAGTGAAAAGGAAAGAGAAAAGACTAAGAATAAAGATCTAGAAAGTATTCCAGGAAGAAATCTTGCTAACAATTACATATTTGTAATTAAGCAAACACTTATAAAACACTACAGCTTACAAAAAGAATTTTCAAAGAGTAAGAAAACACAGATTTAAAGAACAGCACTTCAAGGAAGTGGCATAAGTCAAATACATTCTTTCATAGAATAAATTAAAAGGCACATTGTACTTATGTCAAATTTTCAACTACAATCATTAAGAAATATATATAAGTAACAGGTCTCGAATTTTCATTTCTGGAAATCTTAATTTCACTACTTCTCGCTATTTTCTATTTTGAAATGATATATTAATATATCAGCTCCTGGTTTTACCCTTTTGATTTGGTTTAGTAGAACACTGAAATCCCAGAAATAGACCACTGACTTCATACAGGTACAAAGAAGTTGATTTTACATGTTTTTGTTGGTATTCATTTTTTATTATCCCATTCAATTACCCCTTGTTTAAACAGATACCTTTACAGTCTGGATTATAGAATACTTCAGAAAAAGGTACCATGTCTCTTTCATTCTTAAAATGTAACTTTTAAATACAGATTTTTTGGATCTGAACATAAAAAGCCTTATCACTATTGGAAATAAACTGCAGAATGCAAAAGGTATCACTGTCTGGATGACTATAAAAATGCACTCACCAGCCTACTACTTGTCTCTGCTTTGCTACCTGTACCTGCAGTGTTTATTTAAAAAAAAAAAAAGATATTTTAAAAATGCTTACAATACTGCATGTAACTCACTGAAAAATCAGGATTAAATAGAACCCATAACAAAATGCTATGAGCCATGTAGTCAAGACCTAGTTCATGCAACAATGATTTTGGTTCTATTGCCTTATCCTACAGGAATCAGATCAGCTAAGATCATGCAAAGATCTTTCAAAAAAATTTCTAAGAAGACAAGGAAGTATGTAAACAAAGCAATGAATCTGCCACATCTCAAGCACAAAAACTAAAAACAGACTTCAATACCATAATGTTCTGTTTACCTGTACTATTTAAACATTCTACAATTATGACGTATTTCTTAAAATTAATATGGAAATGGTTGTCAGGTCATTGATTTAGAAAGAAGAAAAAGTTTACCCGCATCATTTCATTCTCTAGTTGTTTTTTCCGATGCAATCGCTGCTGATGTGACTTGAGTATATTCTCCACGTGCTGCTCCATGAAGAATTTAAAGGCCTGAGGGGAATAGCTTTGAATGCGAGACTCTCTCCTCTCTTCATCCTTTTTGTTTTTTCTAACAGGAACAGGTGATGTTGTAATTTGTTTCTTTTCTTTATCTGTTGAATCAGCACATTCGTAATTCTTTTCATTCTCATCCTCCTTGGATAAAACAGGCGGTTCCTCCTTGTTGAGCTTCGGTCCCGTCTCATAGAGATTGACAGAAGGATTCTGGTGTAACAAGTGTTTTGGATAAGGTGGCGGAGGACCCTGGTAATTTGGAGCCTCCACAACAGGAGGCATAACTGCCATATTCGTAGATGGATTCTCAGAGAAGGGAATGGTCTGAACACTTTGCACTGATTGAGGCATCCAGGAAGGGTGAGTGGGTGCTAAAGCAGTCTGCAGCTCTGGTTTTAACACACGCATGCTTTTTACTGGTTGCTGAATGGGAGCTGGCGTTATCGCTGTTACTGTGGTAGCTGAAGGCTGAGTGCTGCTAGAGTGACTCTGCCTATTTCCATGATGGTTGTTGAAAGAATTTGAGCGTACAGGAACATTGGGTTGCCAGGTAGGCATATCATGCCCATTGCCAGGCGATGACTGCGGTTGCACAGGGGAAGGCTGTGACCACGATGCAGGTATTCCAGCTACATTTGTATTATAAAGTTCCATGTTGTGACTATTTCTATTTGGCACCATCATTGCCTGAGGAAGGTTCCCATTGGTGTATGCTGAAGGAGGAGCAGATCCTCCTGCCTGCATCTGTAGTGCTGTAGGACTTTGCCTATTAGTTGGATTCATGGGGTATGGGGGTGGCTGACGACTCACCGAGTTCCCAGACACTACATTCTGGTGAACCATGAATTCTGCCTGACAGTTGCCATTTTGTATTCCAGCTCTTCCCGAGGGATAACTAAATTTGCTGTTGGCAGAGCTCTGCATGATTATTGGTTGCCTACCAATGGGGAGAGCGCTCATGCCTCTCTGACCCTGCGTGGAAGAATTCATGGGTGGAGGATTCATCGGTGGAGGAGGATAACCATCCTGCCATGCTCCTGGGGGCACTGGAGAAATACGGGAGATCATATATTCCATGTTTCCAGAGTAACGCTTTGTCTGAGAGTTTGGTTCCCAGGAAGGAGGCGGAGGAGTAGTTCCTCTTGGAGGGGGTGTCTGTCCTCGAGGAGGTGGAGGAGGAGGAGTGACACTCCTTATCTGCGGCAGAGGTGGGGGATTCACTCTTTGTCCATTGCCAGGATGAGCCTGAGCAAACGCTGCAATGCCAGATCCAGATAACGGCCTTCCTACATCAGGCTGAGAGCTGGGGCTTTCTGAGCGGTAAACTACACCATCTCCCAGGGAAGGGCCATGCCTCTGAGGAACCAAGGACTCCTTAGAACCCTTCCAGCTCTGCTTGCGGTTAACTGATTGCTGTATGGTCCCTGCTTTTACAAGAAGAAAAAGCAGCGCGTACATTATTAGAAATTATTTCTATTTACTGCTTTATGTTATTCTTCTGCGTTAATTACTACAGAAATAGGATGGGAATTCTCTGACATAGCATAATCCACTGTCCACATGAAAAATTTCTCACTGTCTAGTCATACACAGCATGCAATGGTAATGTGCTCAGTACACAGTGTAATAGAAAAAAAAATGCAAAGAAACTATAGTATCAGAGTTTCTAGAAATCACTTTTCTGAAGATGCATTTTGCTTCAATTACAGATGGACTCAATTTTTATTTAAAAAAGGTAACATGCAAAATTACTAGGCATGCCCTGTATTTTTAATCATGCATCTAAGCAAGTCGCAGAAGAGACATTCAGTACAAATGCAAAAAAGCAATAGCACGGAAAAATATCTTTAATCACGCTGCTATTCCTTCCAGTTTAACACTTATAATAAATGAAGTGTTCTTAAACTAAAATTTAACTGATTGCTGTAAAAACA
>NW_010164914.1:0-7990 GCF_000695765.1 Mesitornis unicolor | reverse complement strand
GAATGTGTTAATTACTATATCTTCGCAAGTAACAACAAAAATCATGGCTATACGGTGGCATTTAGCTGTCAGCTTCATACAGGCACCAATCAATCCTGCTTCACAGACTAAATGAAAATAATGCTGTACTTTGCTACTCTTTACTAATTTTTCCGCATACCTATATGGTTGATTTAAAATGACACTTTACAGAGCTAGCAGCTCAGCACTTAACATCAGTCAAAGAGAAGTTCAGTATTTTTGCTGCATTTGAAAGTTATTTGTTTAGGTGTATGCTACTAAAACCTGGTAAAAAAAGAAAAAGATCAAGCTATATTAAAAACACGCTTGCATGTATTAAGAGAGCAATAATAGCAACTAGCAAAATTCTGACTCCATTGCTACTGAAGCTATAGTTGATCCCATAGCTTCTATAAAAAAATTTAAGTCTGCCTTAAAAATCAGACAAGCAAAACCTGTAACCAAGCAGAAAATCTACTTAAGTAGAGAGAGTGATCCTGAAACAGAACATCCTAAAACAAACATTGTAGCCAGAGGATATATACACAGACAAATAGTATATACACACAAAAGTATGCATACATAATGCTGTTGTGTGGGAGAATGTATGAAGAGAGGAAAAAAAAATAAAATAAGAATTCAGTGCTGACCACTGACTTCTAAATGGCACCTGACAGAACAGAATGTAGGCATGACACCAATGACGGACAAAAATTACTAAAATGAGATCTGAATGCTATTTCTTTTATAAAATATTACATGCAATACTAAAACCATACTGCCATAAAAAGAAATGTTTAAGAAATTCATGTCAAATGCATCTATTTTTCGGAAGAATTACATTATATATTTTACATGCTATTTTTAAAACAAAAACCCTGCATCTCAACATCTCCACTGCAAGCACATGAAGGAAGCATTCGCTATTTTCTATTTCCCACCTATAGGAATACATTCAGTGAGTACCGAGTTACCATGGATATACCTACCTGGTGGTTTCATACCTGCGTTTACAGGTCTTGCTGCTGCTGCAACCATCTGTTCCCGGCGAGGATCCTGGTAGCTCATTTTACTTATAAATTCGATGGCAGCTTCTATACTACGGTTGTTAGTTTGTCTAAGAGCTTGTATAACCATATCCTAAAGATAAAATTATATAAAAAATAAAAGACAAGAAAATAATGCAGTCAGTATCAACTTCAAATTCAAACCCACATTTATACTTTCACTATGCCTGTGCACATTTGTAACACTACAAACATACAAAATTACATACAGCCTTCAGAAACAACAATTAAATTCAGTGAACAAAGCTGAGTCTTAAAAAAGGGTTTTAAAATAAAAAATACATAAGGTTGTCACGATGTTTAC
The DNA here is from genome assembly GCF_000695765.1 of Mesitornis unicolor. NCBI lineage: Eukaryota > Metazoa > Chordata > Aves > Mesitornithiformes > Mesitornithidae > Mesitornis > Mesitornis unicolor. The sequence continues at coordinate 6,619 of NW_010164914.1, read as the reverse complement.
AGACCAGCAGGCATTGTTGGAAAAAGCAGATACATCTTTTGATCTCACAGCTCCTTCACAAGACAGTTGTGTCTGCAACACTTCTACTATTTGATCATTGTGCAAACAGAAGGTTAAGTTGTCAAGAGTATTTAACTTCCGATTTGAATATACGTTTATAGGACCCACCATTCATTTACAACTACCAACTGTAGTTTTCTTCTTAATCAGTTTCAAAATAAAATTTACTGTCTTTAGCCAAGTTATTCTACAATATATAAACCTAAACCTACAAGTTCACATCACCAACCCACAAAGACTCACAGAATCTCAAAGTACAGAACCAGCAATATTTTAAGAGATGAAATTTAGTTCCCTCTCCACTAGCCAGAAGATCTGAGTAAGAGCCCATCTAGCTGAAGACTAATAACCTTGGTCTCCTATGTGAAATTAAGTATTCAATGTCTTGAAGAGTCTCACCTTACACAGAACGTATGAGGACTGCACTTGAATCCTAGTAAGCAATAGAGATTTCCTGCAAGCTGTTTAGGGTGGACTTTTAAAAAAGACAACAAAAACAATGAACTGCATTCTCCTGTAATTACTATACATTATACATATTACTATTTATATACACACGATATATACACATACCTGATACTTAACCTCGATTACTACCTACCACTTGAGAGGTGGGTGAAACATTCGTGAAATTCAGTATATTAAAAAAAAAGTAAAAAAAAGTTAGCTGCTTACAGATGGTCAACACACCCCACCTATGATCCAGTCCATAAAACAATTCCAGCTCAAAATACATTCTCATTTCATTCCTACTTGCTATCTTCAATACCCCCCACCAAGAAAAACGCTTTCCTCTTTCAGCTGTATTTGTTCCCGGTGGTGCTCATGGGCCAACGACATATGGACTATTGTGGCAACACCACTGTGCATTAACACATGGTAGAAACGGCTCACACTGGTGCTCTGCCTGAAAAAAGGGCCATACAACCACACGTGTCCTGGGAATTCTCAGCTGTATCCAACGACAAAGGCTACAAGAAAAAGGCTTCAAGATGCAAAGGATCCAACAAAAACGCCAACTTCAGATACCTTTCTAGTTTATTATCCAGACACAAACCATTCATCAGTTTGCAAAATGGCTACAAGTTAAACCTGTAAAAACAGATCTGAGAACTGATCTACTTTTAAAAAACAATCAAAACCCAACCTCAGCAACAAACCGCAGAGCAGGAGCAAATTATTACAAAATTATTTATCATTATAAAATCCTTCCACTCTTATTGAAAACACAGCCTGGACTATGTATCTGAACAAGCGAAAGGAACATGAAAAGCCACTATCAGCACCTGACACTGGGACATTGTTGAGGAAAATCTAGTTTTGGAGCTTACTCTTGGTAGAGGTAGTTGTCTGTAAATATTGAGGCATCACAGCCAGCAGAACTTGTGAGCTCGTCACTACTACAAGCAGTGCACTCCTGTAAAAGCAGTCCCTGTTGTAGTACTGTGCCTTTTTCCTTTGAGTGGTTTGCAAGCTTTTCTATAAAAAAATCTGCTTTTGTACTCAGGTTTACAGAGAAGGCATGAAAACAGGTATAATTTAGTTTGATCTGCAAATCATAGTGAAAACGCAGGAGCTAGAGGTGTATTTTTTTATTTCTGGAAACCACTTTTCAGACTTCTTTCACTTATTAAAATGAATGAATGAAGTGTAGTCAGTAATGTAATAAATAAATACATTGAACAGTTATTTAGTTCCCTGATTTTTATAACAAAACTAACAGCAGAATAATTACTTATACCCAAGATTTTCAAGAGACTTGACATTTTTGTCTTGAGCACACACCGCAGAGAAGACACTCTTCAACTGGTTTTGCCACGTATCTTGCTATTTTTTCTGCATCTGACAAAGTGCATAAAGTAAGGATAGCCAAATTTCTTTCTCCACAAAGTCTGACTTTCTATAAGGCCTTGATCTTTAAGGTCCTTTCCAACCCAAACCATTCTAAGATTCCATAAACCACAGATGTAAAAAGCTCATTAAAATTCATTTTTTTCAGTATTTGGTACTTCTCAATTTAGAATGGCCACATTTTATCAACATATTTTAACTAAGCACAATCCAAAAGTCCATTGAGTATCAGAGGCAAAATCCACATTCTAGACAGTTCAGTTCTCTACACCTAAAATGATATAAACAATTAAAACAACCTACCTCTACAACATAAGAGCTGGGCAAGATGCTTCAAAAAGAAAAAAAAAACAAAACCAAAAGCCAAGCCTCTCTAAATCCTTCCATTCCCCTCCTCCCTCCCCCATTATTATCAGTTTCAGTATGTCCTAATTAGAAACCTACCAGATTTTGAAGTTATTTTTCTTATCATACACCCCCTTCAACACGTACCAATAGTTTATAATTATCAGAACACCAAATCTTGAAAATAAAATACTTCACCTCATCAAAGCCAGCAGCTTGCAAGTCTTGCAACATTTGTCGATTAACTTCTGATGTTCCTTTGACAGCTGAGGTTGTTTCATTTGCAAAAGGCAGAAGCGAGTTTCTTATCTCCTGCAAAACTTTATGATATGTTACAAATTTGGGGGGATTTCGGCCTTGTCTAGGATCTTCAGATAACATTTTGCCCATGCTGTGATCAGCTTTAGCAGCATCTGAGGGTTTAGGTAAATTCCTGAGGCTCTCTCGTATTTCCTGTAGCATCTGCTGGCTGCTGCCAGTATAGTTACTGGCAGGAAAAGTCTTAGGCCTCATTTGTCTATAACCTTCTGGCTTCTCACTTCTCTTCATGAAAACATGTATATATGCAACCTCCACCAAGGACTTGCACACACCAAAATTCAAGGAAGACTGGCTAGTAGTTTCAGAACTTGTGAAAGCAGTGGCTCTTCACTGCAAAATTGCAGCTCCTGTAACGCTGGAGTTTGTCACAACCCAAAACAGCTATCCTGTCAACAAACAAAACAATCCCATTATACATACAGCAGTGAAAAAGTCCACAATACAGCATTGGTGGCAGTGAAAAGTTCACATGTAGCACTGCCTTCACAGTTAACAAAAGCATGCTAAGCAACTTCTTCAGGCAGTTTTTTCTCCACCTAAATTACAAACTATATTGGGTTTCTACCAGACCATTAACAGAAAAGTGTTTTAGGTGCCTCAAGTTGGAACTGTCCTGAACTGCAAAGGATGTGGATGGAGTAAAGAGGAACTTTACTCTGCCTTCCCTCCCTGCTGGGTGCTGTCTCCATGCATCACTCGCGGCCTCTCCATCAACACTTTTATACCTGAAGGTGTCAACTCTATAAAGTACAGCAGTAAGAGTATATAATTACCGTGGGTTTATCCATTCTTCAGCAGCCACATATGTAAAAAGTAAACACTTGCCCAGCTCATGGCACAAAACTTTGATTTCTTGTACCGTCACTTAAACCCATTTAAGGGTTCAGTTTCCTAAGGCTGTCACAGTCTCTTAGCTCAAGCCTCCTTGAACCAGTCTTCACCAATAGTGAAGAAATTTTTTTTATTTATTTTACATAAAGGAAGATGAGAGCAGGAGGGGAAAGAAAACAAAGAAAATTTAATAAACCTTTTTTACTGTAAATTAGCAACTCAAGAATGAAAATTCACTGACAGCACAGCTGTGACACTTGGTAAGGGAAACAGAATTTTCTGCCCAAAACAAGTAACTAACATTTGCATTTTGAAGGCACTGATTCATCAGGGAAAGAACCCTGTGTCTGCAGAGAACTAAGATCTCTGCATCTGCTGTGCACTAGTTAGCACAGAAAAGGATAGAGGAACTAAGGTGAAACACCAAAGAAGTTACAGAGCATTTGCCTCTTTTACACTATCATTAAATAAAACTTTTGCAGTCTCTGCTGCTCCACAGAGGAGGATCAGTTATTAAGACAGTGCAAGATACAAAAATTAAATATTTTAGCACTGTCTTTTCTTAACAGACAATAAGAATGGTAAAGCTCAACTCACACCACTTCTTTACTATAATGCAATGTCTAACAGTAGCAATACTAAAACGCTCTTATTTTCTTGATTCTGTTTCTCAAAGCGCAAAAAATTTGCATTCCTACTTTTCTGAAGGATTATTTTTAAGGATTCAGATATCAACAAGCATCTTTTGTCTCTTAAATAGCATGTAGATAAGCATTTATCATATTAGACATGAATTAAACAGGTGTCTAAGTTTTACACAGTCAACATACGTCACTCTTTCTTCACCCAGAACTCACTTCTACAATATTTGCAGTCTTAAACCAATTAATGATTCAGCGATTGAGGAAGAATACAAGAAGTTAAAGTGAAAAAGAACCTTCATGCAAATTATAGGAGTTAAGCACACATGCTACCCATCTATGAATAAAACCTGAAAGCTTGAAGTAATACATAAATAAGGACTGTGAAAGAAACACAAGAGACACTCAATCCCATTCTCCCTGGAAAACCACTTAAGAAATAATATATATACACATATATTTTTTTAATTTATATTTTTATATATATTTATTTTCTTTCCAAGAGACCTGCTTCAAAAAACACAGACTGGATACCCAAGTGTGAGGATATATGCTTGTAACACTTCAGAGAACCATCAACTCCGGAAAAGTGAAACCTCTAGCATAAACTCATCCCAAAACATAGGACAAGATGATTAAGTATCTCAGAGGCTTAGCAATCTAGATTACTTGTGCAAATTTAGTCAAAACTAGGAATAATGATTAGTTCACCACTGGCAGAGTAATCTAGATAAAACAGCTGGTATTGGTCTTGTGTCATCCAATACCAATGGGAGAAGAAAGAAATGCCCATACACAAGTTATTCCTTTTACTAAGTCCCAAATGCCTGAAATTCAGGAAGAAAGTTAGTTTTCATCTCTGTATTTTAATCATAATTTCACCTGGTATTTCAGTGTTCATTTTATGGTTACACCACCGGTAGCTGAGATAAATGAATGTAACACCCATAAGAGAAATCATGGTTAAATTAACAGGACACTTAAGCCATAAATCAGGAGACCTAGAGTCTACCACCTAAGAGGAAAAAAATCAGCTTGTGCTCCCATTTCTTTAGGTGGAAAATTGAGAGAATTACATCTCTCAAAGCATTTTAGAAAGAAATACAAGACAAGGATGCTATGAGTGTTTGATAGCTACTATGTTGCTGGCAACTCCAGCATAATAGGATATGGACTAAGCAGCCTTGGAAAATAAAGCTGCACTTTCACATGAATTTTTAGCAGAAGCAGAGCTTTACCAGTGTAAACCAGCCAGTCCACTTATCTCCCACCGCTTACCAGTGCCAGCATAATTGTTTGTAAGGCCACACAGAATGAATCAAGCTGAGAAACTTACCCAGATAAACAGTAACTTCTTTTGGGTTGGTTGTTTCTTTCAGCAGCAGTATTGGGAAAGAGCAGTTTGATGTGAGTGTGAAACTACAGTCTTAACTGCTCAGAAACTCAATTAAATTACTTTACTTACAAACCTCAAAATTTAGAGATTTCCTCCTCTTACAGACATTTGCACACATTCTAAAGCAAGAAAGTTTTCACTGCTCAGTAAGAAATCTATTTCAATTTTGTACTTCTAACTGTACTTTTGTACACTAACCGTATCCAAGGAAATCAACATATATTCACCCTTGCAGTTTTGTGTCAGTAAATGTAAGTGATAGATCTGTTTGTTAATGCAGCTGTTTCCACTGATTAAGTTCTCTGCTTCCCTAAAGGAGTTTAAAAAAATTTTGAAAAAAAATTTATATGAGTATAAAGTATTTTCTTCTACAGGTCAATCTGTAAGAAAACAAAGAAACTTGTCTTTTTACAGTATAATCATGAAAGATTGGACTCAAAAAACGGCATTTGAATGAAAACACAGAACAATTGCATACAATTGTCAATGACTTACAAGTTTTTCCAGGCAGAAAAAAATAATACACAGCTTTGTAATAGATCTGTAACAATTCTTTTCTCCAAAATTTTTGAACACACTTTTAAATACTTGTATTTCCAACTAAGCATCAAATACCACATATTAAACTATTCTGGTTCCCTCTCTCATGTACCTATTCTAATAGCTTATTCCATATGTAATCACAATATTGTATTGTTAGGAAAAAAAAAAGCAATCAAGAACTTAGGAGACATCAAACTGAGTTTGTAAGGGCTTGGTTCAAATCAACAAAAGGAAGCTGTTCTTCAGATAACAGGCCACTGAGCTGTAAAGCAGTTTGCCAAAGGATGCATTTCGAATCCTAAAAGTTTCCATAGGATGAGAATGCTGAACCCTGGAATTAGTAAATAAACACAACTACATACAGTCAGGGAAGACAAAGCTGGAAATGACCAGAGGCTAGCTGAACATTAGGAACATCACGCATTCGTTTCCAGTCTTACACTGCTCTCTCCTTTAACAGGATACAGCTTCTCTCATGAACAAAGGTATTCTTCGTTATTCTCGGCAGCAGTAGAAGTTATTCCAAGCGCACATAAGGGTGATCTTCTGGCTACCAACAGGACAGCCACCGAGGACCAAAGTGCGTCGGCACCGGCAGGTACCAGGGTAACTCCTACAGCACAGCAGGACC
>NW_010164913.1:0-483 GCF_000695765.1 Mesitornis unicolor | reverse complement strand
GTATTTCAGGCTGATTTAGGGGTATTTTGGGTTGTTTTGGATGTTTTTAGGGTGTTTTAGGGGTATTTGGGGGTCATGTGACAGGGCTTGGGGGTCACTTGGGGGCGTTTGAGGGTCTCATGGGTTTGGGAGGGATTTGGGGGGTCACGTGATGGAGTTTGGGGGTCACATGGTGGGGTTTAGGAGTCATGTGACAGGGCTTGGGGGTCGCGTGGGGGGTTTGGGGGTCACCATGGAGGGTTTGGGGGTCACGTGATGGGAGTTTGGGGGTCACGTGATGGGGTTTGGGGGGTTTTGTGGTGGTTCAGGGGTATTTTGGGGTATTTTGGGTTGTTTTGGATGGTTTTAGGGTGTTCTTGGGGTATTTTGGGTGTTCTGGGGTATTTTGGGGTATTTCAGGCTGTTTTGGGAGTATTTTGGGTTGTTTTGGGGGTATTTAGGGTTGTTTTGGGGTATTTCGGGTTGGTTTTGGATGTTTTTAGG
>NW_010164912.1:0-258 GCF_000695765.1 Mesitornis unicolor | reverse complement strand
GGTGACAGTGGGGGATGTCTCCCCCCGGGCTGGGTGCAGGGTGCTGGCGCGTGGGTGCGTGGCGTGACTGCGCCCAGGGAGGTGAGCGCAGGGGAAACCGCAGCGGGGCCCGGATGATTCAATGCCACGGGGCCATTTCTCAGAAACCTTCCTGGCTCCCACCGCACTTCCCAGCGCCCGGGACACCCCATGGCCTCACCAGCTCCCACGATGGAGGGTGCAGGGATGCAGATGTGGTGTGCATGTGAGGTTTCTGCT
>NW_010164911.1:806-1077 GCF_000695765.1 Mesitornis unicolor | reverse complement strand
GGGAAGCACAGTGACCAGAGATGAGGAAAAGATTGAAGTACTTAATGCCTTCTTTGCCTCAGCCTTTAGGAGGAAAACCAGCAGTACTCTGGGTACCCAGTCCCCTGAGGGGGAAGACAAGGATGGTAAGCACAGTGAAGCCCGCAGAATCCATGAAGAGGTAGTTAGTGACCTGCTACACCACTTAGACATACAGAAGTCTATGGGGCCAGATGGGATCCACCCCAGGGTCCTGAGGGAGCTGGCAGAAGTGCTTGCCAAGCCACTTTCC
>NW_010164911.1:0-635 GCF_000695765.1 Mesitornis unicolor | reverse complement strand
TCACATGCAGTACAACCAAGTGATCAGGCCCAGTCAGCATGTGTTCAGGAAAGGCAGGTCCTGCTTGACTAATCTTATCTCCTTTTATGACAAGGTGACCTGCTTGGTGGATGAGGAGAACGCTGTAGATGGTGTCTACCTGGACTTTAGTAAGGCCTTTGACACCATCTCCCTCAGTATCCTCCTGGAGAAGCTGGTTGGGCATGGCGTGGACGTTTGCTGGGTCAAAAACTGGCTGGATGGCCGAGCACAGAGAGTTGTGGTGAATGGAGCTAAATCCAGTTGGCGACCAGTCATAAGTGGTGTTCCCCAGGGCTCGGTTTTGGGGTCAGTCCTATTTAACAACTTTATCAATGATCTGGATGAGGGGATTAAGTGCTCCCTCAGCTAGTTTGCAGATGACACTAAGTTGGGAGGGAGTGTTGATTTGTTCGAGGGTAGGAAGGCTCTGCAGAGGGACCTGGATAGGCTGAATCAATGAGCTGAGGCCAATTATATGAGCTTCAACAAAGCCAAGTGTCGGGTCCTGCACTTCAGGCACAATAACCCTTTGCAACGCTACAGGCTTGGGGATGAGTGGTTGTAAAGCTGCCATGCAGAAAACGACCTGGGGGTGTTGGTGAACACCAGGATGA
>NW_010164910.1:0-333 GCF_000695765.1 Mesitornis unicolor | reverse complement strand
CCAAAAATGAGGGGGGGTGCCCCAAAAATATGGGGGGTGATGGGGGGAGGGGTCCCCAAAATCTGGGGTGAATGGGAGGGAGGGAAATGGGGGAGATCCTAAAGAAATGGGGGGTGATGGAAACCCTGGGGTACCCCAAAAATGAGGGGGCACCCCAAAAATGAAGGGGGCACCCCAAAAATATGGGGGGTCCCCAAGATCTGGGGTGAATGGAAGGGAGGGGAATGGGGGAGATCCTAAAGGAATGGGGAGTGATGGACACCCTGGGGTACCCCAAAAATGAAGGGGCACCCCAAAAATGAGGGGGGCACCCAAAAATATGGGGGGTGATGA
>NW_010164909.1:0-488 GCF_000695765.1 Mesitornis unicolor | reverse complement strand
ATAGAGATATAGATATAGATATAGAGATTGATATAGATATTAGATTTAGATATAGGAATAGACATTAGATGATATAGATATAGATATAGGGATAGGGATAGGGATAGGGATAGATACAGATATATAAGGATAGATATATAGGGATAGGGATAGGGACAGATATATAAAAAATTAAGTTACTCAAGTAAGAATATAGCAAAAAAATAACCCCAAACCAGCTAATTCTGGGGGAAACACGTGGAAAAAGACAGCCTAAAACCCCCCTTATTTGGGTGTTTGGGTGCAAGGACCTCGCAGAACAGAAAAGCCAAGGGAGCTTTACGTGTGGGTTTCTGTAGTGTAGTGGTTATCACGTTCGCCTAACACGCGAAAGGTCCCCGGTTCGAGACCGGGCAGAAACACCTCTAATTATTTAATCGTTTTGATTATTGCAATTCCGCTTCCTGGTGAGTAGCAACCAATTAAAATAAAAAAAATGTTTAAAAAAA
>NW_010164908.1:0-820 GCF_000695765.1 Mesitornis unicolor | reverse complement strand
AAACCCCTCACAGAAAACCCAATACACAGGGTGATACCAGAGTTCCCAGGGTTATGAAAAACTCACCAGCGAACCATTACTAATCATTCAAGGAATGCAGCCTTGACAAAATCTGTTTTGGGAATCAGAGAGGGAACACAGAACAAGTGATGAGTGTATGTAAAACATGGCTTATAATGTACAGTTCGAAGTAATAGAGAATTGTGGATCACTGAAGAAATCAAGGTGTAAAACATGTTACAAGTCCTACAAAAATAATCACAAGAGAGTTTTGGAGTGAGGAGGAAGAAACCATTCACATAATCCCAAAAGGACTAGGGGAAAGACAAGCTTAATATCAGAGACTAAAGGATAGAATACAAGTGTCTGTATATTAAGTTTAATTATTTTATAATTTTCACAGAATCACAGAATGGTAGGGGTTGTAAGGGACCTCTGAAGATCATCTAGTTAACCGCCGTGCTAGAGCAGGATCACCAAGAGAAGATCACATGAGAACACATTCAGGCAGGTTTTGAACATCTCCAGCAAAGGAGACTCCACAACCTCTCTGGGCAGCCTGCTCCAGTGTTCTGTCACCCTCACAGCAAATAAGTTTTCCTTATGTATAAGTTGAACCTCCTGTGTACTAGTTTGTGATCACTGCTCCTTGTCCTGTTGCCGGGTTTGGTCTGGTTTTATGCTCCTGACACCAGCCCTTTAGTTATTTAGTGTCCTCTTCTCCAGGCTAAACAGACCCAGCTTTCTCAGCATTTCCTCATATGGGAGGTGCTCCAGTCCTCCAATCATCTCTCTCCAGTAGTTCCTTGTCCCTCTTGAA
>NW_010164907.1:30434-47613 GCF_000695765.1 Mesitornis unicolor | reverse complement strand
CAACCGAGCGATTCTGTGATTCTGTGAATACCTAGAGTCCTCGAGCAAAGCAGGGTGTTTTTGACATTTGCTCATTGGAGAGGAAAAGGTGGCACTTTGACATCTTTGGAAAGGTGCTGTTTGCAGTTCTGGCACAAAACCGCGCTGGTGAGAAATGAAAGAGCAAAGTTCAGCACTGGTGCCCAGGAAGAACACGCTAGAACAAGTGCAGGACTTCCTGAAAGCACCTAGGGAGCACATGTTCAGACTTCACAAAGTGACCTGAAAAGGAAGAGAACTGGGTTCATGCCATTTTATCTTGCTTGGAGGAGAAGAGCAGCCAATAGCTTTTTTTGGAGGAAGAAAATCTGCCTGGTTTATGTATCAGACATTCAAGCCCTGTCTAGCCCAGAAGACAATGAGATGGTGACAAGCCAGGAGCCAAATGTGGTAAAGCAGGGGCATTTTTAATATCAGATGAACAAGTTTCATTAACACCAATTTAACTTCAACAACAACAAAGAAAACCAACCCAAAACAACAGTGCCTTTGGTGAAAGCAAGCACCGTGACCACCTTCGCTCCTCTTCCTTTGGTATTCCAAGATACAGAAAGATTAATGGGTTTCCCCCGCTCCTGTCAGACAATCTTAATGCACTGTAAGAGCTCAAAATAAATGCACAAATCCATTTTTTGTTTAATATTTCTTACTCCTTTGAAGGTTCACTTAACAGAAGTATCTGTTCTGTGTGGTTCCTTTATTCCCAAAGCCACACAAACCAAATACCTGAAACCCGTCTACTTTATTCAAGAAAGGAACTTCTTTTTTTAACAACCAAGTCTGTACTACAAACTGAGGAAGACAGACACACAGACAGACAGACGCATCAACCGTTCCCTGCAAGAAGACTGAGAATTAAACGCTTGATAAAGAACCTGTATTGGCTTGTGTCAAATGTAAATTAATTCACTTAAGCTGAACTCATGTGCCAAAGTAGCTTATTTTAAGTTAAAGGCCACCAACTCTGGCACAGTCTCTGCTGCAAGGGGCTGGATCTTCTGTCCAAGAAGGAGAATTCAGCAGAGGTCTCTTAAGTGCAAATAAATGCAAAATTAAAAAAACCAACCACAAAACAGGAAACCACAAAACTCACCATTCAAATCTCCTCAGTTTTCATTCAGACCATTGTACACAAGTCATCAGAAAATGCATCACATTGCTGCAGTTTGTGAACAGAAACCAATTCAGCTGGGTTTCACTTTTCTATTCTCTCATACAACAATTGCCTAATTTCCCCTTCCTATTCTGTCTCCTAGGGCAAGCTGGAACAAACGTGTCTCACGTTCTCCTGTTGCAAAGGATTACCCAGATTTCAAGCCCACATTCCAGGAGGACTGGTATTTTTCTGTTATACCTTCCTACTGGTAAGACAAGGAAGGTTTTTTCCCCTGAATGGAGACCACATGGGACAGGACTGCAGCTCAGCATCATGCTTGGAGGACTCAAGAAAGCACTTTTCAAAAGCTAGTAACAGCAATGGAGACCATAGGAGCAATTAAATTACTTGGGAGCATTTTTCCACTGGAAGCAGGGATTTTTTCTTTGCATCTGATGGCACCTGATCCAATTCCCTTCTAGGTTCTTCAAAACGAAGAAATTCAACACAGAATTTGGGCTCTGACTTGCAGTCACTGAAGCAAAGAGCTGTGAAGGCACAAGACATCCCTCCCCAAGCACGACTGCCCTGTTTTCCTGCTAGAAATAGCACAGAGGCAGAGTGAGGACAGACGTACGTGCGCTCCAACTGTGCAATTCCCCTCCCAGCGTATCGCTACAAACCCACACTACGGCAGGGAAGGATTTTACTCGGTTCCTCTCTGAGGAGCAGCAGGACTGCAGTGCCATCAGTCACACACTTGGCTTTCTCCATGCCTGTGGCCAAGGACCAGCAGGCAACGCAGGCAAGAGGAAGCGGTGGTTGGCAGCTCTGCAGCTCCGGGCCGATCCGGTTCTCCCAAAGCTGCAGAGCTCCGATTGCTCACGTGCTTCATCATTACAGCAGTGTGAAGTTACAACTTCCCACATCTTCGCTGCCCACGAGAAGCCAGAGATCATTACAAGGGGTGGGTTACATTTCCTGCGGTACCGTCCTTGCATTAATTCAACTGTTATGGATGCCAGAAAAGACTCCAGGACAGACGGCTTGGTCAAATGCCTGCTGGAATTACCCTGATGTTATTTTTCTTCCTGTTGGTGCTGTACAGCTGGGGCTCAAAAGTATTTTTTTGCTGTAGGAGCATCTCTCACAAGGTATCAGAGCAAGTAGCTTAGGGATGCTCAAGGACAACAGTTCTGCTGCTGCTGACACCAGGCTACAGGAACTAGCAGATCAACTGGGCTGATGGCAGCATGGCTTGGCCACACATTTCCCCTCCTCACCGTCCTCTGGATGAGCATTTCCCAAAAATACCCTTCTTAATCCAGCCATTCCATACTATTTCTGACACTCTGAGCCATGCTTTAAATACCAGCCCAACCACTAGCACGGCTCCTAACTGACCAAGTCTAGATCCTAGTTAAAAAATTAAAAAAGGATGACCACCTTTACAATACTTCTGTCTACGGTGAAGTCTTTGGGCAAGCAAGCTCCAGAAATCACCATCACCTTCCAGTCTGAGAAACAGACAAGTAGCTTCCTATTTCCAGTAGCCAGCCTTAGTGGCAGATTGTTCATGTTTGGTCTACATAAGATATATGCATAAATAATCTTCAGACTTTTTAATGGCACAGAATCCAGTAAAGGAAAGCTTAACGTTTGATTATAACAAAAACCAGCAAGGAGAACTACCTAAAGGGAGGTTGTGGAGAGGTGGGTGCTGGTCTCTGCTCCCAGGTGATGGGGGATAGAACAAGGGGAAACGGCACCAAGCTGTGCCAAGGGAGGTTCAGGTTAGAGATAAGGAGGAAGTTCTTTACTGAGAGGGTCGTCAGAAGCTGGAACAGGCTGCCCAGGGAGGTGGTGGAGTCACCATCCCTGGATGGATTTAAAGAGCGGGTAGATGAGGTACTTAGGGATATGGTTTAGGGGTAGACAGGAGCGGTTGGACATGATGATCTCAGAGGGCTTTTCCAACCGAGCGATTCTGTGTTCTGTGAACTCAGACCCTGGTCTTCACCAGCACACAGCAAGGTCGGGGCAGGTAGAGGATGTGGAGCCCAATGCTGTAACTGGTGTCACACCCCTGAGGGGCAGCTGCTCCTAGGCTTGTGCCCAAGGGCTTTGTCATGGGCAAAAATGGGGCTGTGGCCATTGTGACATCCCAAACATTCGATACCCAAGGCTAAGGCTGCTTTGCATGTGCTCATGCTCAGCCCTTTCCAAGCTGTCTGGCTACTCTTCCTCAAGTTTAATACAAGCAATACCTGAAGATCACACAAAGTTCGAACAAATCCGGTTCACATCTTGAGCCACAACACATCTCCAAACACACCCACCTCAGAAAAAGCCAAATTCACTTTACTGAGCAACGCTCAGCCTCCAAGCAGGGACCACACAAGTCTCAGCCCACGAAACAGAAAGCAGCAGCCGATACTGCACAATTTCAGCCCAATTTTAACTGTGCACTGAAGCGCCATGAGTGTTTCTGCTTTCACCACACCACCACATACCAGCTCAATGAAAAGCATGCAGCCAGCCCCAGAAAGCAGCAACCACTGCTGCAAACAATACCATTAACCAGTTACACAACAGAGCTGAGAAAACAAAGCGACCATTTCCTCACACCCTCCCCACCTTCTTCCACCCGCCTGGCTTGGCAGGCATGAGCCCCAGGTCTGCTCCGAACCCTCCCAATGGCATTTACTGCTCTGCTGCTTTTGTTGTTTCCTTGCCACCATGCCAACCTTTGTTTCAATTCATCCCAAACTGAGCAGATGCTGAAGTTTCAGGCGAAGTTGGGCTCACTGGAATGAAGGCATTTACATAATAAAATCTTAGCAGCTGTTCCGCCAGTCGCTGTCTGGAAGCCTGCCCAGCAGAAATGAAAGACTCCTCAAGAGGCCAACCCAGAGGATTTAAAGGCAGATGTAAATTATCACAGCCAAACCAAGCCACAGGTGGTGTTAACATGTTTCACACTCTTCAGCAAGGCACTGATTTGCTTAGGGAAACCACCAGTGCCAGACAGGAGCCCGAAGACTTAAAAATTTGAGCTTCCTTTGGGTCTCAAACTGTTTCTCAGAAGAACAAACTCCACTTAGCACAAAGAACCTCATCTGATTTGAGGCAGTAACACCTATGTGCTCTTCAAACAAAGAGCTCTTCAGTGTACTGTAGGGATTTTAAGGCTTGCTCTTAACTACTGATATGCAACAGAAAAAAACAACCCTAGTACAGAGGAATTAGGCTGTCATCCTTTTCATCTGATAAGTCTATGCAAAACATGAGAAAAACCTCTCACCTTTGTGTTTGCTGCAATCCAATTAGAAGTTTCACTGTCATCATCACACTTCTTAATCCATTTCTTTAACCACTGTTAGAAAAAAAATGAAAAAAGAGAGTTACACTTAAATAGAGGAACTGCAAATGTTCCCAAGCCAGCTGCTTACATTCAGGTAATGGTAATGAGAGCATAATCCCAGGGGAATATGGGGGGTGTGGGTGCTGAAAAGCAGTGCAAGCAGCAACTCATTCAGTTGCAGACATTTCCAGCAGCACCACCGTGATCCAGCAAGCACCATCACTCAGCACAAACACTTCCGCGAGGAGTTTGCAGTTTTTAAGTCCAACAAGCACAAATTTCACATGGGATTCTAAAATAAGGACGTTATAACAATGATCTGCCAAAACTGCAGCCAGCCCCCCTGCGATGGCTGGCCATACATCAAGCCCAGCTTTCCTTAGCCTTGCAATGCCCACTCACACCCAGACTGCCCACCTTATTTTTATATATTTTTTAAAAAAACAAACAATACTGGGAAGATGGCTTTATCAAATGCATGCAAGGAACAAAAGCAAAAGACTGCTTGCACCTGCCAGATAATAAATGACCACATCTGGCCTTGAAAGACCAACTAAACCACACTAAACCTTTGGAGAGCTTCCCCTCCTCTCTTCCCAGAGGAGTTTGTTTTGGATTCGTCACTGGAAACATACGCTGCTCCGTGCTCAACGCACAGAACGTGGCTGTCCACAAGTTCCGCATGAGCCACAGGATCCCAAGCTTGGTTTCAGCTTCTGACAGTGTCAATACAAACCCAGCTTTTCACCAGAAAAACTTTCCTTTGAGGCATCCTAAAGGCATCCAGTATGATTTTGCTGATCTTTCTCATGCTACCATCTAAAAAAGTCAACTACTATGCTTCTTGATGTGAACAGCCACAAAGCTTGTGCTTCACTTCTATGTATCTTGCACATAAACTGCATTTAGACAAGAACGTTGACATGCTCACCTTGCACTTAACAGGATCATGCCAGTTTTCACCGCAGTTAAAGCTGTAAGTGAAAGAAAGGAGAAATAAGCAAGTAAGGTAGATTATTATACGTGTATTTAACTAGGTTAACACTGTGGAAGTTTTCTTCTGAGTTGTTCTGCTGAAGAGACCAGAGCCAGTCCTTAAGAAACATTATACACACCAAAAAACCACCCTCAGATCTCTCAGTGACCATTTCAGAGCTGGATGTATCTTAATACCTGTCAATTCTCTACAGTGCCTGCAGTCAAGAACCTCACCTAATCTGAACAACACCTCTCAGTGATCTGTCTCCATGTCAAAGGAAGCCAAAGACACAGAGAGCAACAGCTCCATAGTGATGGGCTTTGCAACCAGCTGTACCTAATCCCAGCTTACCATTTGAAGCACACCGCCTAAACCACATCCTAGTATAAAGACTTACAGAACCCATACTATTAGATTTTCCAAGCGTTAAGTAAAAAATGAGGATCAACAACTTCTACTTGCTTGTTCTTACCAAAACTGACGTCCACATTTGCAGCGAACGGGTTTAGCATCAGGATATTGGACTTTAACAACGTGGTGGCAATCTGGGGCAGGACACCACTTTAACAGTCGATTACACTATGAAATAAAGCAAACAAAAATTAGTGATAGAAAAAGGAATGTTGCACAAAGCTCTTACATGCCCTTCACCCCTTTTTCACCCTTTCACCCATGACCTTCAGTCACACTCCTTCCTGTCTTGCCAGTTCTCTACAATGAGAGTGTTGGTGCTTCAATCTGAGCATTTCCTTTGCTTTCTACTCAAAGCAAGCAGTACAACACTCATCTCTTCACTGTCAAATGGCCTCTTAGGAAGGATGAGCAGCATAAACACTACTGCTGACCCCCTAGCTAACCCCGAGAAAACATTTGAAGAATATGAAGCTTTCCACTGAAAAAAAGCGCATCTGTCAAGTTGTCTGCACCTCCCATCTCTGTTCCACCACTGCAACAGCAGTGAAGCCCCGCTCACACCACGCACACTAGGTTTTTACAAGCACCACTTTCTAACACGCTGTCTCATCACCCATTCCCGCTGTCCTGCAGGGTATGGGTCTGCACTGCTACTTTCGTGTTTCAGTCTGCAACACTGTTGCATAAAAACAAAAAACCCACTGCATACCACACTTCAAACAAGGAGCGAAACCTCAATCCCAGTAACAACTTCCATACCGGGCTCTACAGTGAGTCTGAACGTGCACAGCTGGGAACTTGGGACAGCAGAAAATCTTCCAAAGCACCTTTCTCTAAGTTTATTTTTATTTTAGGGTTGCAGAGCTATCAGGATTTTCCTCGAAGCAATATTGCAGCTTTACTTCCAACAGCACCTGGTTCTTATCTCTCTCAGTCTTTGACCTGCAGATTGTTTTAGTATTTTCCTACAAATATACCGGTAACTAAACAGGCTATAAAATAACCCCTGCAAAGCCTCCGACTTGTAGTCACACTTGGTTAGAGACTATGCAAAAAAAAGTGTTCCACAGTTCCAAACAAGCCTCACTTCTCTGGTTTGGTACATGCAAGACAAAAACAACCTATAAGTCATGAAAAATTCCAAATAAAACACTCACCTCTACAAAACTATTGGTTATTAAATGCTGGTACTTTAATTTAACCTTGGAATCTGTGATCAGACGCCTGTGGAAAGGGAAGAAACAGAAAAGTTCTACTGTAGTAGAAAACTCATTTTTATTTCATACGTAGCCAGTAAGTTAAGACACAAGTTATTTCATTCTTCCTGCTCTGCTTGTACTTTTTTCCCTGTCCTTACCCGTTCATTTACTGTATTACATTACAGTGAAACTGTTATATTCAACTTTTAATATTTGCTTCAGAATAACACAGAAAGCTCACACATTTCAAAAGAACTGAACCTCTTGATGTGGGGATTTAAAACAAAAACCACCACAAACAAACACCCCCCCAAAAAAAACCCAAAACTCAACGAAAAACCTCAAAACAAAAACAAACAAAAAACCCCCACAACAAATCAAATCGCTTTCCTCAACAGCCCAAGACACAGGGCAAACAATTTCATCTGTTCATTTACACTGAGCACGCACATTTCGTGGCAAATCCCTTTAAAAAGCTCCACAACGACTACTGTGCAATGACAAACTTCAGCAGGTCCAACGTTATCAGGGTTGCTATGGAATGCTACAGCTTCCAAGTGAGCACAGTTTTAATACACTTACCAGAAAACCAAGTTTGATTTACACTCATCACCACAGAGGGTGTACACAGCATTGACTTAAGTCAGTCAGCTCGGATGCGAGACAGCAGAAGAAAATGAGAGAGCAGCAGCCTTTAAAAGCACGGTGACCGCTTTTCTGCTGGACACAGCAGCCCAGCTGGCATTTGCAGACTGCGTAGGCCAGATATTCAAAATAATTATGTATTGCTGAGCACTTTTATATAGAAACATAAAGCTAGACCAGTACACACTTGGTGGTATTTGTTTCAAATCACTGTGGAATAGAGCTTTATACAGATTGCATCACATGCAAATATTTAAATTAACAGATTATCCATTTCAGGATGCAGCCAAAAAAAAAAAAAAATCGAGCGTGCTCCTGCACGTTACCACGCCAACACTTATTAAAGAGCAGCGCACGTGACAGTGCCGTGTTGCATAAACCCTCACCCTTAGCGGTACGAGGAGCTCCTCACTGAGCGCCACGCTGGTTATTACACAAACCCAGCGCTAAAACGCAACAAAATCGGCTGACAACGCTCATCAGGCCCATGTCCATGGCAAGCCTGCAGTTCTGCGGTGAAACTTCACTGAAGAATGACAAAAGCTACTTGACCTTTTAATAGGAATTAGAAATCTCACTTTCTTACTCCCATACCCAGGCTTCTAGGAATAAAAAAATGTCAATTTAAAAGGTTATTGTACTATACAGATTTATCCGGAACTAGAATTTGATTAAGAGTAATGCCAGAGCGAACCAGAGCGCACAGAGTACGCAATCCGCTGGTTTTGCTCACCAAACATCCTACGATCGCTCCCTGTCAGCAACCTCACCTGCCCTAGGGTAAAGGGCACTTCCACAGCACTGCTCAGGTCGAGACCTTCAAGAATTTTACTCTGAATATTACTGTCTTTTGACAAACAGTAAATGAAACTAGATAAATTAAGAGATGAAAACCATTCCCAGTGCCCACAAACCATCCTCTGGGGGATGTGCCACCTTAAAAGCCAGGTTGGAAAAGCAAATTGCTTGCAAAATCGACTTAACCCTTGATCTCTGAGCTGCCAGAAATCTAAAAAATTCATGCAACCACAGCACCAATCCTTTATCAGACTGTAAGTTTTACACTCGTGTTTCATTTTGAGCATGCAAACTCCTCAAAGACCCCAATCAGTGGAATTGGCAGAATGCACGCGAGATGTCAAACAGACTCCCAAAGGAATTACTTCAAGACCTCCCTACACCCTGATCTGACACAGAAGCGCCGCTATCTGCAATGATGCAAAGGCAGATTAAAAACGAGGCAGCGCTCCCTGCGACTTCCATAAGAGAACCCAAAACCCACGCGTTGCCACCGAGTGGGCTGATTCTCAGAAGTTACTACCAGCCTGCTGCCGCCCACCAGCAGCGGCCGTTAGACACAGCAGTAACAAAGGCAGCCTGCCTTGCTTACTAATGAAACCAACATCTTTGCATGTAGGTTAAAGCAATTACCAGCAGCATTAGCAAGGGTGAACAAGGGACAGACACAGATTACCTTCAGCCAGTGTGAAGGTCTTGAAAGAGCTGAAAGAGACCTTCAACCTTTCTACTATGCTCAACAGTAACAGGGAAAATGGACAAAAAGCTAGCTAAGTACTGAAAAATCCAGGGAAGTCATCCAAATTGCTAAGTTTGGACTCATATGGAGATCGTTCAACTTGGAGGTGTACTGCCTTGTCGAGGGCAAGTACTGAGAAAGAAGCAAATTAATAACTTGGCCTACGTCCTCCGATTTTCTGATGGAAAACTGGTGTCTCTGTACATTACACATTAATCTGAGGTTCCTGTAGCTTGGAAACTTAGAGCTGGAGACTTTGAAAACAGGAAAAGACCTAAAAAGAGAATAATTAAGGACATGGGAGGGGGTGCAGATTCAATTTCTAGGTGGGGGGGAATCCCACAGCACATGGTGTGAGTTGAAAACTACACAGATCCAGTCCAGGGTTGTGGTCTTCTGCACTATAAAAGCCATGAAGTGAAACACAAGGATAGCCAGACCTACTACTAACTTCAGGCGATAGCAACAGAAGTCATAGCAACAAAAGCCAGTGCTGCTCTCTTCTCCTGTCCTTTCCATCACAACCTCCGACAACTTCAGCTATTCCACGTGCACTATTTGAACAGCTTCTTCAAACCACTGCGATCAAGAAAACACTCGAGAAATGTCCTGCTGTGATGTACACCACAAGGTGAGGTCAGGCTCCAGTAAACAAAAATCTCAGTCGAGCCACTCAGGAGGTGATGCCAACTTCAGTTCAGTGTCCACCCCCCACGCTCCACAACAGCCACCCCTCAACAGGGCAAGCAAACATCTCAGCTACTTCCACCTCTACCCAGCCTACACTTTATGACTAACGTGGAGTCACTAATGCAGAGGGACATGGGAAATCACGAGTCTGATGGAAAAACCAGCAAATTAATATCAATGAGTGAGTCAGACTTCAGGAAGGAAGGAATAAGGTAACAGAATAAGCTTCTATTGAGACGCTTTTTAGCATGAGGAATTAAAATGAACTTAATCAAGGTTCAGAATTATGAAGGATATTACTCATGCAATAACATCACCCAATATAACAGAGAAGGAAGCTCGTGGAATTCACTGCTTCACCATGCACAAGCAGTCACCCTACAACTTAATAAGCAAAGTAACGCAGGCTGACACACCGGCTTAACCAAATCTTATGTTCGAGGGGCAGCTGCTTTCTATCAGAGGGCATAAAACACACCCTACACCGGACCATACACAGGACTTCTTTCCTCTGACTCACACATTAACTACAGCTGTAAGGACTTGGTGAACCAGTGGGTTGACTTAGGTAGGAAGTCCTAAATTCCTCCGTAAATCAAAGGTAACAAAATGCACAAGGCAGTTAAACAGGGTCTGGAAAGGCGACCTGGTGTTTATTCTGCTGTCATGCTGACCAAATTGGTCAAGGAGTCTTTCCTCTGAGTACTGTGGCATGGGGTTTCCAGAGCTAAACAGGAAGTTCAGACACACCAGTACCAAAACAAACAGTTCAAGACCAACCTCTCTGCAGTTTCTTTTTGGGTTTTAATAAGCCAGTACATTTGAATAGCACATGAGTAACAAAACGGAAAAAGAGAGGAAAGCCAAGAGGTAGCAACTCATGATACTTACATAACTGTATTGTCGTCAACTAAGATATCACAGCCATGAGCAGGGCATGAAATGGTCTAAAAAAACCAAAACAAAACAACAAAAACCAAAACAGTCATAAAAAGAACAGCGGTTATCCTATTTTCACATCACAAAGAACTGCAAGGCAACAGACAATCCATAGCAAAACCAGTGCCCTGGCTCTGTCATCACATCCCAGATGTGCCACTGCACAATTACTCCCACCCAGAGCAAAGACACCGGCACCAACTCCATGCAGCTCCCTTCAGCTTCATGTGTGGCACAGGCTGCAGCCCCTGAAGCATTGGGGCTTCAGTTTTCTCTGGTTTTTGGTTGGTTGGTTTTGGTTTGTTGGTTGGTGTGGGTTTTTTTTATTTTGGTTTTGTTTTTAAACTTCAGTGGGGAAGAATTCTCCCCTTTCTTTCCCCCTCCTCTCCAATACACATAGAATTTCCACAGATAAGTAAGTCACGACATAGGTGAGTTGACACTTTACCTGTCCCATGCCTTCCTCCATTATTTTGGTAGTTAAATATTCACTCCAGCACTGCATACAGAACTTGTGTCCACACTCTAGGCCAGTAAAGTACTGCAATGACAAAGAATGACAGCTTTAGGCAGGCTTTCAAAGGCAGACTTTAATCCCCAGCCCCAGCAGCAAGGAAAGGCATCCCACCTGCCTGAATTGATCCTGGTTTTAGGACCGTACAGAGAGGACAGCATGGCTCTCCCATGTTTTACTTTTGAAAATTAGCAAAATAAATGCCCCACCACCAAACAGGTCACAGATAGATGATGATACGGAGTCTCCTCTTCTCCCATTTTTCTACTTGGCTTGCTACACCACACGTGGGTGCTGTCCAGAAGGCCCAAAATACGCACACCAGCTCTGCACAGGCACTGATTTACCTCTCTCTTGTACAGGAAACAGAAAGTGCTCAGCAAGCAGTCTGCATTACTGGGTGAGCACTAAACTACAGAGACAGAAAGAACTGCAGGCTTCTGAGGCGTACGCACAAAGTTTGCCAATTGCTTGGTACGCTTCCCCCTGAAGCCCAGATGTTCATCAGATGAAAGATCACCAGAGATCCTAATTGGCAGGTGTAAATTACTAAATCAAATTCAATAATGATTAGCTAGTGCAGACAGCAACAAGGGCAACTTCATCTGCGTGCATCATCTGCACCAAGCACGTCAAGAAACCATCTGGGACTGAATGGTTGCAGCAGGGGAGGAGAAACAAACACTGCTGGGGAAAGAGTGAAATGAAGTTACTTTTCTCAGGTCACCTTATTGTTATTTTATACCCTGAGCCAGGAGCAAAGACAATCTGTATTTAAAACCCTTCACTCATACCACTGTGCAGGTTACTATTGAATGGCTCTGGTTTTCAAACCATCTTCCTCTCAAGCTAAGGAGATAAAACAAGAGCTCCATGCTGAGATACAGCTACAGATACAGCTGAGATACAGCTACAGATACCATCAGCTTGTACGAAACTCCACAAATGCAAGTGGCCTAGCCTAGTGACATCCTCTGGAGATAAAGGGTTATGGTAGAAGAGCCCCAACACCTGTAACTTTGGGGAAGCCAAAAACACACAGCCTGAAGCTGGCACCAACTTTTCTTAGAATTACAGCTTCTCCACACGTGATGGGAAATAAGCATGGACAAGGAGATAACCCTTTAACAAAACTAAATATTCCTGCAGCAACACAACACAGGTAAGCACAAATCTTCATTCAAGGCTCATTTCAGTTATTTCAGGCAGTGAAAAGATTTGCTAAATGCCCACATAAAAGGCAGCCAGCACACGTGCTCCCAGGCTGCAAAGAATTCAGAGCATCTTTCAACTCATTTCTTTAGAGGGAGTTCCCAATTATTTTTGGCTAAGCTAACAGCAGATGTCAAGGGAGTGAGCAAAAAGGCCAACACAAAACCACCAAGTGTAAAGGGCAAAGTGTCTTCTGAAGCACCCCGTTACCACGGGGGACAGCTCTGCTTTCACCCTATCTATACTCATCACCTACTCCTCTTGCGAGGCAGCAGCGTGCTGCCATTCAATCCCTGGCCCTGCTCTTCTAATGACATCAAACTGACCTAAGGCAGCGTCGGCCCCAAGACGTGTTCACCAGGACAGCCTAGCTCAGGCCTTCTTTGCTTCAGTAATGATGACAGCATCAACCAACTAGAGGCTGTAGAGAGGTGGGTGCTGGTCTCTGCTCCCAGGTGATGGGGGATAGAACAAGAAGAAACGGCACCAAGCTGTGCCAAGGGATGTTCAGGATAGAGATAAGGAGGAAGTTCTTTACTGAGAGGGTCGTCAGAAGCTGGAACAGGCTGCCCAGGGAGGTGGTGGAGTCACCATCCCTGGATGTGTTTAAAGAGCGGGTAGACGAGGTACTTAGGGATATGGTTTAGGGGGTAGACAGGAACGGTTGGACGTGATGATCTCAGAGGGCTTTTCCAACCGAGCGATTCTGTGAATCTGTGAACTAAGTCATCTCTGCATTTGGCCAACGGCAGAATGTTCCCCAAAGACCCCCACCCCGGCAGCCTCCCTCTCAAACAGGGCCTGAAGTGCAAGATGCAAGAGAGGAGGTGGGCAAAGCCAAAACCTTCTTCATTCCTGTCTTCACCAGTTGGCATTTCACCTGAAATAACTGCTGGGACCTGACACTGGTTCATAGGGACCCAGAGGGACTAAAATATGTCTCTTGAGCTTGCAAACCATCAGGGTGCAGGCTGCCATGAGAGCATCAAATTCCTCCTTTTCCAGGAGCTTCCCTGAAAACACATTTCTGCAGGGACGACTGAAGGGCTATAAAGACTTCATATTTCCCTTATATGTGCTTTAAAAGACAAACACCACCTGCAATGACCCCGTGAGAGGGTGAATATTCCACACTAGCATTCCTCTAGCAGCTGTACGCTGGAAAAATTTCTTAACAAATGCTACTGCAAACTTCCAGCTTCCTACAGGCTGAAAGGGGTTCTTGGGGAAAAAAATGCAGCTTTTTTCTTGGGGCGGAGAGGGGAAAGTTGACCTCTGCAAGAAGATTGAAAAGCTGAGATTTTAGTTTAGGTGTTTAACAACTCATCCTGCAATTTATAATTCACATTGACCAAAACAGATTTCAAACCAGATGGCTTACAGCCACCTCAGACACAGAAACACTACAGCTCTGGGAGAAGAAACAATAAATATTAGCTTTCCTCTACGCTCCACATGCAGGGTATGGCAAGGAAACAGAGGTTCCCCTCTGCTGTCTCTTGACTTAGTCAACAGTAACAGTTGAGAGACACCTCTGCTCACTTGCAACACCGTAATCTAAAAAACCAGGCCATTACTATTTCAGCGTGTTATAAACCCAAGAAGTATTAGTGTGCTTTGAGCAGTCCTTTCCTTTTCGGTAGCCAAAAAGTAGCCAGCAGCCTTTTCCAGTAGCCAGCCACACATATCCCCAGCCAGCAGAAAGGCTGCGAGTTGTGAGTGCTGGGCTTGTGTTCCCATCCAGCAGAGCAAATACACCGTTTTCCTGCTTTTTAACGTATTTAAAATGTGTAACCTAAACTTGACGTTTCTATGACCACCTCTTCTGGAGATAAAAATCAAAATTACTTTCTTAGTATTTGCAAACAGCTACAAAAAAGCAGCACCGTCACCAATCTTACCACAAACCACAAGAGTGATTCAGAGCCACAGCAAGCACTTCGACCCTCATCTTCCCAGATTAAGGTGGTATTGCACAAACATGACAAAGATCCAGAGACAGCCACACTGGCTGTGTTCTCTGAACAACTTTATTTTACCTCTGCTCCTACTCAGTTTTCTTCTAGGCTTTCTAGCTCGACTATTTTGCATGATTATTTACTACTTTTTTTTTTACTGCTGTCTTATCACTCTATTTTAGATGGCCCTTTGGCCATCATGCTTTCCACAGTTTTTCTCTCTCTTGTCACTTATTTGCACGTCTTCATCGATATCTGACATTTGTTAAAAACAAAAAAAAAGACTTGATCTACCGCTTGCTTTTTTCCCCTGAAGATCTTTACTCCACTGCTCCCCAGACCCAGCACCGTTGAAGGTTTTTGTGGAAGGTATCATCACTTCATTTCAAACACAGTCCCATTCTGTGTAAACTGTTTGAGGCTTGTTTAAGAAAAAAGAGTCAGTCAAACCATACAGTAAGAATTAAAGAGAATGCATCAAGTGCTACATCATTCTGAGGTTCCCTACTGCGTAATGCAGTACTTGGATCAGCTGCAGCACACAAGACTTAAGGTTTATTGCACTAAGAAATTATCTTATAGTTTCTATATAGTTCTTTTATACACCTATAAAAGGCTCTATTTTTCATTCACCTACCACAGATTGGAAGATGCAACAAAAAAAGTGAAATCTCAGTTTCATTTCAAACGCTTTTTAAAAAATACTCTTGGAGAGGTCCTTACAGACTTCTGCTCAAAATGCTTAGTTTCAGATAAAGTTGGGGGAATTGTTGGTACTCACTGAGTTTGGGTAGTTCAGATAGCAGATCTGACAAGGCATATCCTGGGCTGAGGACCTCGTGTTCATCTGGCGCGTTCGAGACTTTTTACTTGGATTAATTACATGACACTCTGCAAAGAGCTTCTCCAAGTTGCCATCGAAGTACCTGCGTAACACAAAAGAGAATAAAAGTTGAACTACCTTTCCCTGTAAGTCATTTTCCAAATTCTGTTTGGGAATTAAATGTACGAAGTTGGTTTTAATACTTCCAAAACCTCACACACTCGCTGCTGTTAACAAGCTCTTCACTAACAAAACACAACACGGCCCTGACCATGGAGACGGACACTGGACAACATCATTACTTCAGAGATCTGGGCTTGAATTGCACACTACTGAAAATTTAAGAAATTCATGATTCCTCACAGTGATTTGTTTGCATGAAAGTTCCAGGACAGGAATCAAGCAAGAATGCCTCACTCCACTGTCCAGGCATCAGGACACCTGCCCAGAGCACAAAGTTTAATGCCCCCAGGTTCAAATCTCTTTTTGGCTTAAGCCTTCCATTTTTCCCTAATATTCTAGTCTCTACAACGTCAGCGAGGAGGCAAGAAGCAGCAATCAGTCGTGGTTTGTGATTCAGCAGGTCCCTATGTCCTGTACTTCATGTTTTCCTCCGCACACTCAGCTGACATCAAGTACGCCCCCAAAAGGTCCTGACTTCAGTTTTGGCATTTCCTTCTCCCATCTAAGGAGGAATGCATCAGCAGGGTCAGATACCTGACGGAGCACTTAACGCATGGTCAGTCATCTCCAATTAAGGAGACTGCAGGCCTGACTTGCACACACTGCAGCCATCTCCAGAGCTTGGGAACTGCTGCTGGATCGGGCATCCATCAGAGCAGGACTCTCATCTCCAGTTAGGCCAGTCTTCAGTTTCACACTGAACACCATGCCCAAAGCCTGCACAGGCCATCTCTTGGGTCTAAATCTCAGCCATCTGAGTATCTTTTGTCTCCAGTCAACCCGAGATATTTTAATAACCTCCTAAGAAAATACAATTCCAGGTTTACAATGCTTCCAAAGATAATTCATGGAAAGGAGGATGCAAAATTGGCTGGGATGAGATGAAAGACCACTGTCTTTCTATTTCCTATTCCCTTCAGGAAAAAAAAAACACAACACTGGTTTGGTTTACAGTCTTACAGAAAGCTCTTCAGCTTGGTGAAGAGGACCAGGTTTGAAAGAACCTCTCAGCCTCCTCGCAGTATCAAGACATGACAAACCCTCCTCCAGCTTGCAGCTGCAAAGGACTAACCAAACTTGGTACTGGACCAGCTAACCCTGCCTGCACGTACATCCCCCCTTCCGTACCAGTAAAGAGGTCACTGCCATCCGCCCCCAGCAGAGCAAACACGTGCAGGAAGAACCACATCTGACCACGGCGCATTCACTGAGATTTAAGACCAGCAAAATGTACCCCCAGCAGACAACTGTCCCTGTAGCTAAGCACACAGGAAGGCTGAAGTTGAATTAAACTCATCACAAAAGAATGTGCTGTCCACCAGCAGATGGAGGAGAACCAACACTTTCAACTGAAGGAAGAAGTTACTATGTACGTCTTAAAAATGTGTGGCGAGGGTTGGCTGTATCCTGTCGCACTCCTGAAACAGCCGCTCTCTCACAGTACTCCCTACCAACAAGACTCAACTCAAAATTAAAAAGGTTACTCTTCACAATTCAGTGTTTCTTGATGCAGTTCACATACGCTAGATCTTAATTTTCCAGACGCTGAACTTTGAAGGTAGTGGTAAATTCCAGCACCGCGGTATA
>NW_010164907.1:0-30403 GCF_000695765.1 Mesitornis unicolor | reverse complement strand
TCTTCAGTGTTAGCTCGGGGATTTAACTCCACCAAGTTATTTTGTTTGCTTTCAGGATTACTTATATCTAGAAAATTTCAGCAAGTGAGTTCCATGCAGTCCCATTATAGGTAGTATTTGTTTATTAGCGAGTCTTGGATAAATATTAACTCCACAAAAAGCTTCCGGCCTTGAAGTCGTTGTTACACACTGCACGACCAGTGTAGGACATCGGCCGCTTGAAAAGAGCAGACAAACAGCTGGGTGTGATGTTTGCAAAGAAAACAGTTTTGAAGACAAACGCCGCGATGCAACTTTAACGCCGGCATTCGTGGTCAGCTGAATGCTCATGGAAATACCAGAGATGTTTGTCATGGCGGGCTGTTTCGAAGGGTGCGTACCCGCATCAGGAACTTGACTTCACCCCTTGCAGCAGGCAGTTCTATTGCCACAGAATCTCTGCAAAAGCTGCTCCACTGAGCCATGACACCTCCTGCCCTACAGCAAGAAACGCAGACAGAAAGTCACTAGCAACTGCTTGTCACCTGCAATTACCTCCTGCCTCTAAATACAACCATCTCCTTCCCAGGCTTTCAGTAGTTTCCCAATAACAGACAGAAAATAAGTCATTTGACATTGCGTGTTTCTCAGGGCTAAAGGCTCGTGATAAAGGTAACCAAAATAAGATGCACAGATTGAAGTCCTTAATGAATTTAAAGTTTTGCCTTTTAAACTCTGCTGCACTCTCGATTCTTTCCGTATTCACTCTGCTCTTTGCTATCACCACTTATAAACCTCACCAGCATTGAAGAGAAACAGGGCGTGGGGTATTTCTCCTTTCCCATGCTGGTTTCTTTTAATGCATCTGCTTTTGTTGCTGTGCCAGGATGCTCTGACCAGTAATTTCCACAGCTGTTTGCATGCATGCGTCTCAGACTCAAAAATCACGCTGTCACTGGGCAGCAAGAAACGATGACCTCTAGAAAACCCAGAGGAAAACCTGGATCTCCCTGAAATACACAGTTGCAATGGGTACTGCAGGGTAAAGTCCAACACCTCTCTCCAACTGCTCCACCACTCCTTACGCAAACACACAGAGGGCCCGGGCAAAGACTGTGCCAGTTCCTTCAGGGATTAAAAACAACTCATAATTCCCACACCTTTTTCACCTGCTCAAGCATCACCACAAACCATCCATGTAAGCAGACCTCCCTCTGTTCTACCACTGAAGGATTCACAGGCAGCAGCTGTAATGCCCTTTCCCAATGCGGCAGAGAAGCTTCTCACACGACATTTCTCCACTTCTGTCCCAGTAAATCTTCTCCATCACTTGTTTCCACTTCCATCATCCTCCTTGAATCCAAGGAGGCCAAGCCAAATGCAATCCCAGTTAAGATGTCGCCACGATCTCACACAGTTTCACTGCAGACATCTCACCCAATGCATCCCAAGTGCTGTCTACCTTTCTCCAGTTCCTCATGTTAGCAGCTCCATTTTAATCTCTGCCAGAAACTCCATTTTCTTTTCCATCTCCCTGCTGATGAGACCTATGGTGCCACTTTGTGCCACTTTCCTTGCTAGGATCCTCCCAGCTGTCTGTTGTGGTTTTTTTCCTGGATGATGTCTGGATCTTCCTCCGGACACATTTGTGCCAAGTCATTCATTAACAAGCATCCATCCCAAACTTACAGATAAGGGAGTCACTGATAGCAACCTAGATGGAAACTATTTCCCTTTTGAGCAAAGTAACTCCATACACACCACACTAACAGATGAACCCAATGTATGCTATATATTTCACATCATAGAGCCGCGCACCATCAGCTCTGCTGTGAAACAAGGGAGAAAAAGACTTCAGTTCCCTCGTTTCTTCCTTCACAGCTCTGGGGTTTTAATTTTTCCTTAAGCTCTCGCTATTAAAGGGCTACTTCCTGGTAGCTTGGTCTTTGTTTTCATCCTAAGGAAGAGCACAGCACCTTTAACATCCTTTTAAATCCTTGATCCTCTCCTCCCTTCGCAATGCAGACACTCAGGAATTCTTTGGTCTAGTCAACAGCAGACTCTTACAAAACTCAATACAGCTGACTTCAACAACGGGTTCTATTGGTTTTTCAAAATTCATTCTCCTAATCACAAAGTTGTTTGCTCCTCTGAAGCAAACAGACAGCGAATTATTTCCAAGTTGTTCTGTAAGTTCTTCACTGCTTACCAAGACCAAGCCCATAATAACAATGTCTTTTTGGAAGAAGGATCAAGCTGTCAGCTTCCCTATATCCTCAAAATTTCCTCCTGCTGTTGCTAACTGCCTAATAACAGTTTTCTAGGCATAATCAAATCTTAGCCAAGGGAGCATCAATGATAAAAAAGCCTTTTCACTGCAAAAAGTGCTTCCAGTACACATCTTGGGATATTTGCTCTAGTGAAAGGGCATGTGTGACTGTCAGAGAATCCGTACACTCGCAATAAAAAGAGATCTTCATACCAAAAAGCCTCCCATGCACCATTTTTCACCTGTTCAGCCTCTGCTGAATAGTGTGAAGCATGCACTTGCCCAACAGAAAGGAGACAGCCAGGTATCTACAGAGGGCAGTCAGAGCCTGAATGCAAGGGGAAGTGGCAATGTGGGCTAGCAGCCAAGCCACCACGGCCACCCCGGCACCTGTCCTCTGCTCAGAGGGAACAGGGACGTGTGGCCACCAAGATAAGCACCTATGAGGGACTGCAACACCTCCGTGTTCAATTCAACCAGGCCTTCGGTTACAAGCTGAAATACTTTTCTTTAAACAAAATGACCAGGGGAAGGCATGTAAAGCAGGAGAGCTGCGTTTTAGTCTCTCCCATGAGAAGGTCCATCCCCAAAGCAGCCCTTGCGAGGGACAGATGCTATCAGCCATGGTAAAACTGGAAGGTAATCAAGACAGAATTACAATCCAAAGCACCTCTTCACTTATTCCTAAGGTTACCTGGTCTGTCTGTGCCTGCTAGTCTCCTGTCTCTATAACCAAGCTTGTGAAACAAAGAAGAAAACATAGTATTAATATCTGTATTCTCCAAAACACGTGGCATAGTAGAAGCTGAACTTCAGTACTTCCTCCAGTAGCCACTTTCATCCTACAAACAAACCTACCCCAAAGCACCTATTTTGCTTTTGGACACAGTCAAATAATTAGTGCTGCACCAGCGGATGGGGCAGGTTTTCAACTGTGGCTATTACTTCATTACAAGTGGAATAAACACCTGTAACATATCTGCCCTCTTACCACCACCACGCAATTACTCCAGGACAAAGCTGACACAGACAGTAATAACCCACTTACTAAAAATATCCATAACAACACAAAAAGCAATGAATGAAATGTTTTTCATGTTTTTCAAACGTAGAAGTTTTCATCTCGAGCTCAGACCTCACCACACTTACCAAAAAAGAAGCCACTTTGTTTATCTGTTTTACTACAGGCCAATTTTGATAAGGCTGCCTGCTAGGCCGCACTGACTCACCATAAGCTAAGGCAAAACAGACACCGTGAAGTGCTGCAAATAAATGCCATTAAGCAACAGAGTTGCTCTGACAAGCTCTGATTTGGTGTGAAATCAAGCACCAAAAATCGCACCCAAACATCACATCTCAGCAAGCATTAAACCCACCCAGACAGCAGGCAACACCAGGAACTTCCTAGGAAACCTTCCCAATGGTTCCTAGGAGTGAAAGAGGCCAACTTTAGACCAGTGTTTCAAGTAAGACTCTCCCAGGAAATAATAAACTATATAGGTCTCCAACAGCATTGGATTCACTTTGTGTGAAACAGCACTGCAGCAGTAACCTGGGGGCTCCCCAGCACGAGCAGTGTTACTTTCAAATAAAAAGTAAGTCTGGGGTTTCTTCCCTTAAAAAAAAAGTAAAGTTTCAATGTATATTTTTGCCTGATTAGAGCACGCCCCTCCACCTCACTATGAACCCTTCCCAGTGTCTTTCAGCTCATCTCCACTAGCACAACGCTGCAGGAAGATTTGCTAGACACACACAAAGCCAAACAAGTCCCAAAAGCAATCTCCATTTTTGAGGACTAACTAAGCCTAAATTTAGGCTTAACCAGCTTGTCACATTCGTCAGAACAAGAACGACCTCAATTTTAGCAAAAAGATGAGCTCTGTAGCTAGCTCGTGGCACCATTTCCAGCTCCATCACTACTGCACAGTGTTCTGCATCCCAGCTAGCGAAGTGA
Organism: Mesitornis unicolor; assembly: GCF_000695765.1. Classification (NCBI taxonomy): domain Eukaryota; kingdom Metazoa; phylum Chordata; class Aves; order Mesitornithiformes; family Mesitornithidae; genus Mesitornis; species Mesitornis unicolor. Next base: position 26,201 of record NW_010164907.1, on the reverse strand, counting down.
GCCCCTGCCTCTGGCCGTTGCCTTCACCCATTACTGCAGCAATCACAAATCTTGACTGCTCTTGGCATCTCCCCAGCCTCCCACTCCTGCTCTGGCACAGCCGAGCATCAGTGGGGCACTGCACAGGGCTTCACAGTAGCTGTTTGGTGCAGAAGTGGCAGAAAGCAGCACCAGGTACCTGAAATAAAACATTTTGGATTTTTCTAATACAAAAGGACATCAGTCAGCACCAAAACTGTGACGAGTGTGCAACAGGTCTGTGTTAAAAAGGGTCACGTACTGTCTTACTCATAGGGGTAATGCTATAGAATGAAGTATTTTAATGAATACCTGCCAAGAGTAAATGTTTACTCTGTTTACTGTGGACTTTGTAAAGATTTACGCGTATTTCAAGTGTTTTGGTTGGAAATTTTAAGAGCCTGAACAATAACATCTCACACAGAAGTGGCTGACACCCCCATCTGTAAAAACACACAGCCCAGTTTTATTTTTAAATTGATGGCAGCCTTAAGGAAAAAGAAAAGACTATTGCAAAAGAGGGATGACATTTCAGTACACTTATGTAGAGGTATCTCAAAGTGAGATGGAAGCAGCCAAGGAGAGTGAACTTTAGACTGATCAGAAGAAGCAGCACAAAAAATACAAAAAACCCAGACACACATACAGAGAAGCAACTAAATGAGAATGATTACCAGTTGTAGTCAGAGTTAAATAGCCTCAGTGTGGCTATATTTGTAACACAAAGCTTTTGTATCTTCAGCATTAACTAAAAGAGGTCAACCTCAGGAAAATAAGGTGCAAACTAGAAAGCTTTAAAAAAATACAGTCTCTTCAGGAAAAAAAATAAAATCTAGGCCAAACAGAAGAGAAGAGATACCTGGGCACCATCACTAACTGGAAGTGTTACAGAAGGGGGCTAAAGGTGTCCTAAATCCACTAGCCCAGAAAAGCAGAAATACTTAAACTCCCAAACCATCTTCTGCCCTCCCTTCCCACCCACCCAGTTGTGTCTCTTACTTGTTGTTAAGACCAGCAAAGACAACAACACCCAGTAAGTCCCTGTACACTACACCCTCTGGTGCAGACTAACTCTTCCCCCAGCTTCTAGAAGTAAACTGATTTCTCCAGCTCCCTCCCACTCTCTTCAACAGCAACACTGGCACTGAAAAACAACCTGCATCAACGCCATAGCTGGATTTGACCTCCACTGTGTAATAACAAACTATAAAAAGTCCCTTTACCAAGAACATACCCCAAGAGTATTTTACCCCTTTACCCCAACATACCCCATTCTCCCAGGTGATGGGAGATAGAACAAGGGGAAACGGCACCAAGCTGTGCCAAGGGAGGTTCAGGTTAGAGATAAGGAGGAAGTTCTTTACTGAGAGGGTCGTCAGAAGCTGGAACAGGCTGCCCAGGGAGGTGGTGGAGTCACCATCCCTGGATGTATTTAAAGAGCGGGTTTTACCCCTTTACCCCAACATACCCCATTCTCCCAGGTGATGGGAGATAGAACAAGGGGAAACGGCACCAAGCTGTGCCAAGGGAGGTTCAGGTTAGAGATAAGGAGGAAGTTCTTTACTGAGAGGGTCGTCAGAAGCTGGAACAGGCTGCCCAGGGAGGTGGTGGAGTCACCATCCCTGGATGTATTTAAAGAGCGGGTAGATTTTTTTTTTGGTTGGACATGATGATCTCAGAGGGCTTTTCCAACCGAGCGATTCTGTGATTCTGTGATGAGCTGGGAATCAAAGATGAGACATAACCATAAAAATTCTCTGCTCTTAGGAGGACGTAAACTTTAAGCCATTATTTCCACGCACGCTAAAGAAAACCTAGAGTTGCACGGATGAATCAAGGCAGATCACTTCACCAGTACCCTTATCAGTCAGGAACAATTTCATCTCAGTAAGAATAACAAATAAACATGCCAGGAATACGCATGCTAGAATGACACTGAGCCAAAACCACATCTCAGACAGTTGCCAGATAACAGGAACCTGCTCCTGCTTGCTTCTTTCCAGAGCCTGTGAAAACCCCGTGCCTGGATGTGTTCAATCCGGAAGGCACCCCTTCCTCCACGGGGCAGGTAACTTCCAAAGCTTCCCTGAAGTCTTAATGGGCATCATTGATATTTTAAAAAACTAACAACAACAGGAATCACTCTTAGCTGGGAAAGGCTGTAAGGAGGGAACATTGAGAGCTCGCACAAGAGATCCTCCTGCTGCACGCAGTGCACTCATCCATTCTCACATCAATCCAATAACAAACATTTCTTTCAGGTCTGAAGTGAAATGTGGCTGCACGCTAAGGTGGCTGCTTACCTCTCCATCAGCTTCTCTTTATCCCAGTTGAAATGGCTAAGCAGTATTCGAGTAATAGTCGCTGGATTCTAGAGAAATAAAAAAGAAAAGTCATAAATAACTGATGAACTGCTTGACTAAGTTGGTTTACAGTTATGAGAACACCAAGTAGACCTTTGAATAAGCAGATGGGGTGACCGATGTGTCTGGTAACAAGCGGTGTCTGCACAGAACAGAACATACACTGGAAAATAGTCTGACTCGGCAGACAGAAACAAGTTTATGAACCAACTCTACAAAGCAAACCATCTTCAAGGAACAGATCAGTTACTGCTTGAACGCCAACATCTGTGTCCAGCATGCCTACACAACGTAAACCCACCTTGTCTGTAAAATGCAGGCCGGGCCAATCGCCAGCCATCCTAGCCGGTTTCACCACAAGCTCCACACCATTTGTGGAATACAAATATTCCTTGTTTGTCCCAGTCCCAACCACCAAAACACTCGGGCTGAAAACTCTCCCAGAAAATAACGGACTGCCAGTGTAAGATGCCAATGTCCTCTGAAGTCCCCCAGATGTTCCTGAAGCACCCCAAGACCACGAAAACGCTATGCAATTATACAACTACGAAAAGAAATACAGCCTAGGAAGGTGAGAAATAGGACCGGAAATAAAGGGTGGGTTTCCCTTGTACACAAGTTTTTCTTCCAACTAAATCTGTGTCATCAACCAAGGGTTGGGTTACATGAACCAAGAAACAAATCATATGGCTTCTGTTACACCCCAAAACCGTGTTTTAGCTCCCAAAATCTGATGTTTGGACTCAGTTTTAGGACCATTTACACGCAACAGAGGCAACAGCAAGTGCCCTGAGCTCAACCACGTGTACTTTGCCATTTGACACCAAAATGTAAGTTTGCCCTAGGGTGCATTTTCAATGGACACTGAAGCCGTGGAAAAGTAGGACATAAACGAGCAATGGGATTTTTCTGAGCCTGCGGGCTACTGCTACAACTTGAAGCTGCCAAAAGGCAATATTGCCACCCAAAGCAGTGATCTCACCCCATCCTTACCCCTTTACCCCATACACAAAGCCACACGCTTCCACATCCTGCGCTCAATCTTACACCTCACAGTGCAATGCTGCACATCACTGGCTTGGAAATTCACCTTTTTTCCCCTGAATCAGATCCCCAATCTGTTGGATTGCCTGCCCACACACACAGCTGCATTAGCACAAGGGAGAGGACAGGAGGGAACAAGAGGGACATCAACAAAAGATTCACTGAAATAAAGTGCTAGGGTCAAAAACGTAAGCACAAAGAAGTCATCTTGTGGTTTATACTTATAAAAGTGACACTTCTCTTGCTTGTCTTCTTAGTGCCAGCACAGCTTGTTTAAGGCCAAATTAAGACATTTTTCCAGCTTAAAAAGCCCATGTGAACAAAAGCAGCTTTAGACCAGGTTCCTGGTTCAGTCCATAAACAGCTGGGATGGCAAATCTGGGGCAGAAAACCAAGAAACCAGTATTGCCAAACAGTCTACATAGCTAAAACATGGCCCCAGTCTACCTATACAGACCCAGAGGTGAGGGTAAGCAGCTCTTTGGGCTACAGGATGCTTTTTGCACCATTTGCATCTCCTAAGGAGATCCTCACCCTTCGCCCTGGCAGCAGGGCTGACACAGGCGCTCTGGCCCACACGCTGCTCAAGCTGCTGCAGCTGTACAGGAACCTGCTAAACCAGCAAGGAAACCCACATCGTGAGGGAAAAAACCCAAGAAAAAGCTTCCCAATAGCATCAATCCCTGATCCAGCCCAGAGCCTGCACTACATAGCAGTACCTAAAGAAGCTCTCAATAACTCGCTTAACAAGCACGCTTGCCAGAGTAAATTAAAGATGAAAATTTACCTTAGTAAACTAACTGATACTATCTCTGGGTTATCTTGGTTATGATACCAGCTCCTATAGTCAGCACAACTTCTACTTTTAATAAAATCTCCATGTTCTTGGAGAAGTCTTGCCTCAAACTGGGAAGTCTCCTAAACAAACCAGGCAGACAGCACACACAGGTTTCTCCATGTAATCCCTCCAGCCCTCTCACATGTATAAATCACAGTATTGGAGCCCCTCACCCCTGCTGGAGTTACACACACATTTCAGGTGGCAAAGCACACAGCTCTTCTCAAACACAGACTCTCCACTCAGACCAGAGGTCTGCCAGATGCACAAAGAAACGGCCTTTTCTTAATTTCTCAAGCAACAGCATTAAGAGAGCTTTACATCAGCCTCAAGTTTTGTCCTACCTTCTGCTACAGCAGCCCACTTGGCCACTGTATTAGGGCTTCTGGGAATACCCATTCATCACTTAATGGGCTACGAGGTGACTGAGGCAGTGGTCTCTGCCCAACTTTTCCTTTTAAAGATGACAACAAGACAGGTTCTCCCTGCCCTGAAGAATAAGTTATGCCATATAAGCAGTGATGATCAAGTACGACAAGGCAAATTCAGCAAATACCGCTCATCAAAGGACATGTGGTCTCCTTCCATTTGTGGCTTCTCCATTTATCCAATGAAGTGCCACCGCAGCTTTCCTAAACAAGTTTCCCCAGATCAGACCGCCCCTTCAAGTAACCCAGCATCACAAGCAAGCTCTTTTCTCTCTGTGACGGCAGTGTACAAAACAGCACACTATTTAGGATTATAATCCAGAGACCAGCACTGTTGGCTTGGTGCATTATAACAAATACGGTGCGAGGGGTAGCTTTCAGTGGCTTTCTGGGCTTTAGGCCCTCTAGCTACAGCAGTATTTGTTCTACATGTTAATTAAAAATAAAAAAGGAAACACCGGCAGCATGACAAGCTCTACCAGAAACAGCTGAGCTGCCTGCTTTCTCTGCTTGTCACATCCATGACCTAGTACTCACAACTTACCTAGTTGTTTCACTGAGACAAAAGGCAAGGATTAACACAACCGTGCCCTTGCTCGTAGGCAGCATGGACAGCAAGACAACATGAGGGGGCATTACGCAGGGAGCACTGATGACGGGGAGGAAAGAAGGCAGCACTAAGAGGCTTGGTTTGCATAACAGAAACCACAGTTAAAGACAAATTCAAAAACCTCTGGCATTAAGGATTGTTCCCATTGAAGGCAGGGCACACCAGCAAGGTACAGGGTGACAGCTGCTCCACATTAACTGCTTGCATGCACTTACCTTGCAATTATTTGGGAGTAAATCACAGCATCTACACAGCGAGAGGTCAGCTGCTGCAGGGCAGCTGTGTCCTAGAGCTCGGTTATACAGGGCTGAAAAACCATCAAAAGAATTCGATATTTCAACTCCTGTTTTGATACTGGATCTGCTATGAGCCCTCAGCAATCACTGCGGACACTGCCCCCAGCGCTGCAAAAATTAACAGGATATTTAAACACCACTGGACTACGCAGTTGTGGTTTCTGCTCTGAAACTGGACGGGCCTCTCATCTGGTACGCAGGATTACTGCCTGCGAGACTCACGCCACAAAGATTACTTACAAACAGGCTACGATGCCGCTCAGACGGGATTACTACTTGGGCTTGAAGCTGCAGCAGGGAGAAGTGTGCTTTTACAAAGGTTTATTTTCAGTTTATAAAGAAAAAAATTAATAAGTAAAGCAGCCAGAAACAGCCGGTGAGCAACAGAAAAGCAAAGACGTTCAAATCCCCCGTTTGCCTCTAAAGGTGGTTTGATGAAAGCTGAAGCAGCAGATCTCATTTACAAACAGCCACCTATTAAATTTTACATGTTGAAGCCGAGGAAGATCGCCTGGAGCTCGGGGCAGCGAGCCTGGTGAGAGCCAGACAGGAAGGAAACCTGAGTAAAGCAGCCATCTTGCTGCAATTCTCAGGGCACTCTAAGGGACAAAACACCCATAAAAAAACCCCGCCTGGAGAGAAACGCCAACAATCCTTCAGCAGTGAGTGTTCTGAATCTTCTAATTTTTCATTTTTAATTTTTTCTTTAGGTTAACAAAGCAGACAAGTCCCAAACGTGCTTCAAACAGATCCCACTTCACCACTGCTTTGCACTGGAGGTATTTACATTTCCTAGCATCATCTACGTTGCCATGCTCGGGCACACCAATGCAAGCTGGAGATACAGGGATAGGAAATCCTGCAAAGGGCTGGATGTCTCCGAAGAAGTGTTATTAATTGAAATAAAACCCCTTAATTTAATAGAACTTAATCGAACTGGAAGCTTGATCACTAATATCCGAGTTAAATTGGTTCTGCTGTCAAAATAAGAAAGTATGAATTGGAAGGAGCAACCTGGATGCACTTAAACGCATAAGTGCATTATAAATTAAAGATTATTAGGACATCAGCTTAAATCCAAATTTCCAAGCAGTGTAATTTGCTAAATGCCAGTTTGCAGTACTTTATCCATTTATGTTTTCATCCATCAAGAAAACCTGCATGGTTAATTCTTGCAGTTATTTCCGACAAAACATACGAGAGAGTATCAACTTCTCATCGCACGCTGGGAGTCAGCTCCTGTCTCCATTTCAGCATTCCCTGCAGGGAAAAACCATTTAAGAACAACTTGGGCTCAGTCCTCCAACAAAATCCTTTCCCACCTCCTTGAGATGTGGTATTGATAAATTATTTATTGATCAATTCATGTTGCCTCTTTCCATTTCATGGCTGGTTTTGTTTCCTAAACACGGCAGCTTTAGGATGAAACCTGCAGAAATTCAAACTCCAGCTTCTATTTCCCAATAGCAGATACTTTTGCAGACTTAGCACAGCGATACGAGTTTGGCAGCGTTTCCACTTCAGGTTTTTTTTTTTTTTTTTTTTCCTCTTTACACAACTGCTTTTGCAGTCATGAATCAAAGTAGATGCTCCAAAAACAATAGTTTTGCCCAAACCTCACAAATCTGTAAATGGTTCAAGCCTCAGCAACATACCTTATATTCCACGGGTGCATAAATGACACAAGAGCATATTTATTTCAATTCCCTGGCAGAAGAAAGCCAACTGAGCAAAGAATAAGAGTTTTGCTTGATGGTGATGCTGGTGGAAGACCAAAGGGCCATCAAAAGAAGAGCTTGAAAGCTCTCGCCCACCTGAAACAACTGAGCAGCACAAACATCTGCTCCAGTGAAGTGGCACCAAGGGACAGCACATCAGAACACCACTGAAATAGTTCAGTCACAAACTAAGCCTTTGGCAGCAGCAGAGCATCCAGTGGAAATTCCAGCTGCCCTCCCAGCCCGTGCAGGACCAAACAGCATCTCCAGAGCTTGTCCCCATGCACACCACACCACACAAGGAAGCATTAATAAAATCACCACCACCAGGTCCCATTTTAAATTGGCAGGTAGAGCAAGAACAACCTCACCATGAGAGGGCTTAAAAGATTTCTTGATAAATTAAAAGCGAGTTCTGGTTTGCCTCAGCTGTAGCTCTCACCAATGCCCTGGAGACCATCAGCAGATACACTGCACGTTTTTCCCTGCTCCTCTCCAGATGACTACAGGCTATGGAGGTGGTGTGCAGGCAGGCATGCCCTAAACCTCAAAACCAATAGAAACCACCACCAGGCAGGAGTGGAAATCCCCCAGTGAGCCTTCAATTCCCTTAAAACCCAACAGGATTGCACACTGAGACTCCTTTCTGAAGAACAACAGCTCCTTCTCCACCCGCAGCACAGAACAAGGACAACCAACACGGACCACGCACCACACAGCTGCTTCCTTCATCAGGTAGTAACAAAGTGGAAATCAGCCCAAAATTCTGCAACAACTAGGTCATCTACTCTGTTTGAACAACACTGCTCTTCCCTTCCATCCCTCCCAGCCCCATACAGGTAACTTGAGATGTAAAACACAGAGGAGAAAGTGGTTCAGATAAGCTTTTAGCCTGAATCCTGTTACAGTAAGACTGTCGTCGAAAGGTTTGTGCTGTTGTGTTTTTGTTTGCAAAGAACCGTTTACATCTGTTCTTCCAGGACACAACTACAGGACATCTTACAAACACAAAACCTCATTTCTAGCAGCTTAATACAATTCTCAGGAACTGACTGGAGAAGATGAGATCCAGATGTTTAATACCTCCAGGACCTGATCTTCTAAAGAAGAAACCTTCAAACTTGCTAGATTTTAACCACCACTGACTGAGCACCCTGAGATGCTGCTGGAAAACCTTCGTGTAATCCAATACTCCCTGGCTCAATTACAGACAGAACATAGAAGGTGAGAGCAGCGGCTAAATGGATCAGGCCACCCGTGCTCTTCTCTTCTGCCGTCCCCTGAGGCTTGGGAGAGAATCACACCCTGGTGCACTTCTGCCACGAGCCATCTCATGCTTTTCAGGCCCAGTACAACTCACACTTATGGATCCGAGATGCTTCTCACCTTCCAACCGCCTGTTACAAATAAGAACAAGAAAAGCAGTACTATGCAATCTCTGTACACCCACAGAAGACACGGTTTTTGCATTCTACAACCCCACTGAAGGCACACCGAGTGACTTTTTTTAATCACCCAGCTCTGAATCACCCACAAATTTACCTTTTTTCCTGCTATTGACATTTGCAAGCAACTCCACATGAAGCCAGGCTACTTCTCTGTGACACTGCCAGTCCCACTGCCAACCACTGCCCTCTGGCCGATGTCTACCTCTTCACTGCAACTTCCATACATAGGCTTCAGCTTCCACGTTGACCATTCTCCTTCACTTCCCTCATCTTTCTTTATCTCAATACCTTCCCTTCACATATCATCTCTTCATTTTGAAAATTAAGTTTCACAGAATTACTGAATTAGTACCACTATGTGATGGCAGCTTGATATCACGGTCTCAGTTCGTAGTAACCTATCCGCACTTGACTGATTGTTTCTAGCTCTGATAGGCACATGCACTTTTAGCAGAGGAAGATAATAAAAAGCACCTTCGGAGAAAACACGACTTCAGTTAAATGGTTCAAGAGACAGAAATGAAGCAGTTGTCTGCTTTACACTTTCTTTAAGCCTTTTGGGAGGTTTTCAGATTAATGATCAGAAGCCACAACAAAGGTCCACTTTCTAACAAAGCTTTCAAAATCAGAAAAAATAAAAAACAACCCTAAAGCAACAACTTCAGGATGAATTAACAAATTTGGAAACGCAAAAAACTGAATTCACACTATAATACTTCTAAGTAAGAGAAGATGGGATGGATTTGCCATGCTGGGCAGCACTGGCTCCCAAGTGACTGCAGAAGCTCCATCACCAACTCAACACAAATTCAAAACTGCATACGGGCTACAATCAGGGAAGGTATTGCCCACTATTTCAGCTACACTTGCTTCCATGCCAGGAGATCTATGGTTTGACGGCAGGATACAGAGAGATGTTAACCCTTACTTTATACATTTTGTTTAAAGAACGTTCTGGCTGCTTCTTCCTTTTGCTACAGTTCTGGAGCATGAAGTCAACTCTTTGAAGAGCGAAGACCCACAGGTACAGAGGCCCCATGAACTCGAGCAAGTTATACCACTGTGCACTCCTCGAGGACTATGGAACAAGAAGTCCCCAAATGTACCTGCTTTCACAAGCCATCTCTCACTTTTAATTCTTTCAGAATAAGGACCACTGTTCTTTTACTGCCCACAAAAGCAGAATCACCCAAGTATTTCCCTTCTCCTGGTGTCTCCCATCACAAGACATCCCATCTCATGAGGAAGAGCTCAGATCTGTGTAAGCAACACGAGCCACGGCTGCAGTTTCCAGAGTTGCTGCTGAGCAACTACAGCTGCCATACAGAGAGAGAACGGGAACGGGAGCACACCGGTGCCAGAGCATGTTTCAGAATGGGTTTATTCAACCCATTGCCTCCCACTCACGAATTTGCAAAGATTTGCCTTAAGAAGAGTAGGAGAAGGTGATGGCATCATTTCCATATAATGCTTCCAGCTTACTATTTCAGTAGCTCCTTTATATCTCCCATTTCAGAGGAAGAAAAGAGCACATAGCACAGCAGCTAGGCTGTGGACATGGTAATATTAAAAGTCCCATCTACAACCCAAGAGAGTTTTGGCTACCCTGAATGTAAAGGACCTGCAGGTTCATCCAGGTAGAGTCCGGGGCCCTAGTAATCACTTATTTCCTGCTCACACCAAACCTTCAGCCAATATCCAGCACCGCAACGCTTCTGTTAGGATGAGAAATCAATGAAACAGATGGCTATTCAGGAAAGGCAACAACAGATCTACGTTTCCAAGTCACAAACAACGTGTAGTCACCTTTCCAGCTCCTCCATAGAGTGCTACTCGCACAGGCGGTGTCCACAAAGCATATTTCAGCCCTTTTCCCTCTTGACATCATACACCACTGTTCTTCCAGACCCCCAGGCTCCATTTTACCCCTTCTATCCCACATGAACCTGCACTATAGAAGATTTCACCCCATTACACTTCACTTTGTCCCACCAGATAGTTACTGCACTGTTCACACACATGTACCACAAACACTTTCCACTCCATCGACACTGTTGGGCTTCCCCAGACCACAAGCATCCTCAACACCAGGAAGCTGCATCATTTCATACTTCTAGTCCCACATGGTCTCTCAGACCAACACTCTCCAGAAGACTAGAAAAGACACATAGGTACGGCTTCAATTCTCATCCAAAACCTGCGTGACAACTCAGTAGCGCAAGGCTTGGAAAATACACTACGGTGGTTCTACAAGTGAACCAGACAGAGGAACTGACCCGGGTTGAGGGAGTCTCGCTGGTTTATTTTAACCCAGAGTGGGATCACCATGTGGTCAGACAGATGAGTTGGCACAACTCAGACAACAGGGACTTGCTTCCAAGAAAGTTGTTTGCGAAATCAGCCGGCTCAGAGCCGTGTGTCAGGCACATCCAAGCTGGGTCTTCTCCATGTCATCAAACTCTCCAAATCACCTTGTCCCAGAGGCTTCAAAGCACCTTGCAGTATAATTCCCACACTTCTTCATCCCACCAGCAACTTTAGCTTTCATCTCAGAAAGCATCAACCAGAAAGACTGTTTCTCTTCAAGAAGATGAATGCAAGAGTTTCATCTTTCTTCCAAAAGCCTTCTCCATTTGCGAGATGGATCCTGAGGGAGGTGGCTGCTCAGGAGCGCAGTCGAGCTATAAGAGGAGCAGGACCCAGACCCATCTGTATCATTATTACAGTGTCTGGCAGCTATATTCAGCTGGGCTACCGAACAGAAGACTTTTGACAGTAAACTGTGGGAATATTACCAAGCTCTACAAAGTTGCATCCTCAACGTAACCAAGTCACGAGGCCAGCAAGCCAAAAATATACTTCTTTTTTTTTAAGGTCTTTTATTAGTCAATGTTGGAAAGACTGGAAGTGGCATATGTCAGGTCAGCTACCCATCAAGCTAATACAAGGAAAATAACCCAAAGCACCACATTTGGGTTACAGGGGAATGCTGTCTTCAGTGACTCAACTTCTGAATGAACTGGGTATTTCTGGACAAGTCCAGGTTTGCTGGTACGAGCTATAGAAACTGTCCTGTTTGCACGCAGAAACAGTAAAGGAATAAAGCCGAAAGAGGCACTGTACAATGGCTTTTCCCTCTAAATAATGTTTTAGAGGTCTTGAAGTGTCTCATAAAAGCTTTTTCTGCCTCTTTTTCCTCACTCAGATACTTATCAGCACACTAATTTCACAATGCTGACTGTGGCAAAAGAGTATGTGGCCAGATACACTCACAGGGCCATACCTATTTCACAGGCTCGATGTATCTGTAGGAAACTGGCACTGTTCCTCCCCATCAGGTAGCAAAACTGCTGTCTCTGCTAGCTCCCATCTCCAGCAGCTCACGCAACGTAAAAACAGGTCGTTTCAACCCTGGCTGGTGAACTTACTGGTCAGCAGTAACTGGGACATCTCCATGGATTCTGCACACCTTTAAGACAGCAGAACTTCACTTTTGCTGCTTTAAGCACGTTCAAAGGCATCGTGTGGTCAAAAGCGACTGGATGGGAAGCAAGTCTTAGGAGGATGGTATCATCAGATCAGCAGAGGTATTGGAAGTTGTACTTCCTCTTGGTTAGAAACCTGCACTGCACAAGCGTCTTACAGCCACACTGAATGGTTCTGAGAATTCGTTTTTTTGATGGCACTTATAGGAAGTATCTTACAGTAGCACAATGTATGACAGCACATTGCGTGTCCTTTTCGACAAGGCCAACCATTGCTTCCTTCCTGAAGATCTGTCATCACACTTCATTCACAAAGATCTGCAGTAACAAATGGCAGCTGACCAAAAAAACCTCAATTCTACTTAAAAACCAACACACCTGCACAGTCCTTCCTAGAAACATTCTGTAAGTAATTCGTGCTGCCAAAAGATGTTTTTTTTCCTAGGATAATTTGAAGACATAATGATACCATAGCATACTTGAAGTGTAGAGAAGACACCGAGCAAATTCTAAGAGACAGAGTATTTTTTTGACACCAACACCACAGTAATACTGGGAAGGACAAATTCCCAATAACTTGTGTTCTTCTTCCAAAGACAGTTTCCACAGCAGCTCTGTCCGTAGGCTCAAACACATGTCAAGAAACCAACTAGTTGTTTTTCTGGATTAAGATCTACAGGTTCTCTGGAAAGGTCTCTCCAATTGGCCTTTTCCTGGTCTCACCACCTTCCAGATGGCAACTAAAGAAAGGAAGTCTTCTCTTTAGATAGAGGGCAAGCAGAGGATCAGACCTCGAGGATGCTCAGCGTAAATGTGCGTCTCAAATGCTGGTTAAGTCCAGATTGTCAAGTGATCTGTGTCTCACCTGCTTTTCTTACTGGGCACTACTGGAGAACATCTCTACTCTGCCCTGGTGAGACCACATCTGGAATATTGCATCCAGTTCTGGGCCCCTCAGTTCAAGAAGGACAGGAACTGCTGGAGAGAGTCCAGCACAGGGCTACAAAGATGATGGAGGGAGTGGAGCATCTCCCTTATGAGGAGCGGCTGAGGGAGCTGGGTCTCTTTAGTTTGCAGAAGAGGAGACTGAGGGGAGACCTCATTCATGTTTATAAATATTTAAAGGGTGAGTGTCACGAGGATGGAGCCAGGCTCTTCTCGGTGACAATGATAAGACAAGGGGTAATGGACACAAGCTGGAACACAGGAGGTTCCACTGAAATTTGAGAAGAAACTTCTTCTCAGTGAGGGTGACAGAGCCCTGGACCAGGCTGCCCAGAGAGGTTGTGGAGTCTCCTTCTCTGCAGACATTCAAACCCCGCCTGGACGCCTTCCTGTGTAACCTCATCTGGGTGTTCCTGCTCCGGCAGGGGGATTGGACTGGATGAACTTTTGAGGTCCCTTCCAATCCCTGACGGTCTGGGATTCTGTGATCTCTTCTATCCCGGTTCGCTCAAAGATGTTTATCACAGAAGAAAGATAATCCAGCCAAACCGTACATCACCTCAACACAACCACCCTTGAGGTGATTCCTCAAAAATCAGCCGGTTCCAGGATAACCTCCAACTGTGAGCAGAGCTTCACCCCAAAGTGCACTGCCAGCATAAACACACTGTTCTCCCCACCCAGCAGTTATTGCGGTGCTTGATTACACAGCGTTTTCCTCTTCTGACAAGAAGTAGAGCAAAAGGACAGGCTACCTCCCACAGCAAAAGTCAGAGCTCTTGGACTCACAGCTACTTGGGGGAAAATACTCAATAGGCAAAAATCTTCAAATACCATGCAGCCTGCACCCTGAATCTGGACTTCTACTTCAAAACATAATTAACATTTTCCAACAAATACACAGACAGGAAGGAGAAAATGGTATGGCACAGTAACTTCTTCCATGAGCACAGTGAAGTAGCACCCAGAAAAATCAGTAAGTTAACTATCTGCCATGAAAACTAAACAAAAGCCATCTCACTTAAAAACTCCTCTCATGGCAATGGCCAAGTTGGCTCAAATTTATTTTAATGCACAGCCACTGGTGATACACAACATTTAACCCCTTCGGGGACTACAGGACTGATGAGCAACACAGGCTTAGTTTAAGAATTTTTCACCCACGGCTCTTTACAAGAGCATTAGAGAATTTTTATGAAGATCCTTAACATTTTTCTCTTCCCTTCCCCCCCCGCCTTTTCTCCTCCAGGCCTCAGCTTGGTAAACATTCAAGTACCAGGTATTTATCTTCTAATGTTGTGTCCTTTTATTGCTTCCGATTTTGTCCCTTCCTCAGAGCAGCACCCACTTTAACAAACCATTCCCTCTCTGGCACGCTTCACCTGGCCAGAGAGGAAATTTTACCTACTCACCAAAGCAGCACCACACTCTAATACTTCAGAAAAGAAGAAAACCCCTTCCTAGGGCTGACCTCATCTCCCCATCACTGCGCAAAAGCCCTAAGCTTGTTTACTGTCAACCATACCTCGCTAAACGGAGCACCTGGGTACACAGCGCCGTCCCACATCACAGCCGTCAGGCACCATTCCGTGTGGATTTAACGAGCATCCCTGTTTAGCAATCCAGCTCCACAACTGCATCCCGCTTCTTAACACCACCGTCTCATCTTCTGACAGCAGACCCTGCCCATGCATCATCTCTGCATCATCCAGCAGAAAGACTGGTGTCTTGCCAAATCGCCATGCCATCCAAACCAGGAAGAGCTTAACCCTCTGAAGTATTTACTGGCAAAACACGTTTTGTAAACAAGACGTCACCTTGACAAGTGGGCAGGAAACCTACCCCTTCTATGTCTTAGTCTAGAACCCTCAATCAAGAAAAAAACATTAGCAATCTTAACAGTTTGAAGGTAGGTAAGACCAGGAAGTCGTTGCCAATACAGCAGTGTCTTGGGATGTAATCTTTGGCAACATCTTTACGTTGGCAAAAGCCCCAGAACAGATGTGGTTATAGCTTATATCACTTCCCTGCACAAAAGCAGCTATATCTGCAAAAGCACTTTTTTTCTGCTGGCAGAAGTTACATCTGCACTAGGAAAATCTGCCAGCACCCTTTTCCCAACAAGCCTCTTCTCGTTCAGGCCATTTTTTAATGATGACTTCGCAGTTTATTTACCATACCCTGCTCATTTAGTCTTAGTTTTACGGCCAAAAAACCAAGCCCCGGCAACATCCTCTTTTATGAGCCAAGATTTCTGCTACAAGAAGTAATTTTGCCTGTTTACACCCCAAAACTTTTTCCTCTGAGGGCTCTGCAGAAGCCATCTCTGAAGAAAGGATATTCTGGAGGCATGAAGAGTTCAGCAACTCTCGTGTTTGTTCTCGTTCCCATCCTTTAACAAGATCTACCTAAAATTGTAACTGCAGTCTTTGATTGCTGCAGGTATTTTTAACCAACTACCTCAGCTCCCTGGAGTCAAGAGAAAATATTCTGTTGAGATTCAATGCAGAAATAACAAAACGAGTCACACAGCACGGAGAATAGGAAACCACCAACTTTTTCACCATTTTCTCCTTTAAGGGCTTTGAAGACTTGCCTCTACACAAACTTGCACTCATTTAATCAGAAGCATTTCCAAATCAGTCGAGTCAAACCAGTAAGTACGCGCAGACCCTCCAAAGCCCCTGGAGCATCTACCCCTATGAGCAGTTTTGTGATGGACGGACTTTGTGCTGGCTGACAAGAATGTCCCTTGCTCCTCTCCCATTAAGATACAACCATCTATCATCAGATACCGGGCTTCTGCAAGAGAAAACACCCACCTCATCAGTCCTGCTTTACAACTGATGGGAAGGTTAGCAGCTTTAATAATTATCTGCCAGTTGTTAGCATAATTAAATGCATTGGAAAGGCTGGCACATAGCCTCTTCTGCTCACCTGTGGAGATACCCTGGATAGTAGGACACAGGTCAGAGCAATTGTGCCATGGGACACGGGGATAACAGATCCCAAACGTCTCCAAGTGGACTCCCTCCAGATAATTTCAGCATCAGCCATCCCTAAAGACGATGCCGAGTCTTTGCACCCTGCTCCCCTCCTAGCAGCTTTCAGACCAGCTGAAAAATAAGCATTGGATCAACAAAGCTAGTTCCCAAAAAGTAAACCCTGAAGTGGATTAACTATGAAAAGTAGATGAGAGATTCGGAAATTAAGAAAGCAAGCGCTTTACCAGTTTCTCAAGCATCATACCCGTTGCTATACAATCTATGAACCCACTTCCAGTACCTTACTGCAGAACTCCCAACTGAAGGCAAAGTATCTTACATTTCTTAGCTACAGTCCCAGATCTGTATCACATTATACTTGATCGTCACTGCCATACAGAACTACACTTGCATTTGCTATCAACTATCATTATCCAACAAAAATAGAGCATAGTACTCTTTCCAGTATTAATTTCAGTTCTCTTAACAGATAAGGATGTTTCATACACATTTTACGAAGTAAAAGGAAGAGAAAGGTTATTACAAAACATGCTGTGTATAGATAAAATATCTATCAGTCGAGGACTGATACCTCAATTTGACAGAAGTATTACTAACGACCAAACCAAAGTTGTCAGACACATTCATTCATCAGACCTTCGTAATAATGAGAAATCATTATTTTCCTGTAGCCATACTAGGTGGGATTTTACCCCAAAGACCTTCCACTACACACAAAACCAAACTTCACATTAATACCATTTAGTGGGATCATTTGTTTGGGTGTAGAGGAATGCAGAAAGAAAACTCTCACTAAGGGCTAACTAAATGTTGGAGTGCTCTTCCTGTCCTTTCAATAAAAAGCTTTAATGCACATTGATCAGCGAAGCTCAGTCACTCCTGAGCACCTGCTTGGGAGTCTCATCAGACCTTGAGAAGTTTCTCCTTTGGATACCTCCTCAAGGCACCAACCTCTCACACACACTCCCTTCTTCCCAGAAGAGGTCTTTAACGCCTCTTCTATCCAGACCATTCCTTCCACATCCCTACTTCTCAGACCCCTGAGTCTGACTGAAATACAGACACATAAGAGTTACTTATTAAGTTATTCTTCCCACACAGGAAAGCACAGTGCAAGGGAGACTGTTTACTCATGGGAATTCTCCTGTTTTCCTCTGATGCCTCTCTGCATTTCTCTTCGCCAGACAAACGAACGCTGATTTGTATTTTCTCACACAAGAACACCTGCAACCCAAAGTTACCAGCTGCAGAGGGCATTAGTTTTGAGAAACTACCTAGGCCTCTTTCAAAAGTTTAATACATACCTATAATTATACGTGTGCCCAAAAGAAGCCACAAAAACATTGTCTTTGGGTGCAGATACACATGCGTTGCTTTCACTGACAGCACGGAGTTGGGCAATTCGACCACCATGACTTCTCGCAAACGGAGTGAAGCAGTTGGCAGGGCTGGACAGCGGGCTGGCTGATACGAGAGACATTTCATCAAAAAGTTCACTGATCCCAGTCATTAGCTGGCCCTGCAGACACCCTCACATCTCAAAAAGCATTGCTTGGGATGAGTATTACATACTCAAAGAACCTCAAAGCACCAGAACAGCTCGAGTTTGTTGGAGTTTCAAGCCAAGCAGCAACAAGAACCCACCAACAACAGCCCATACTGCCTCGGCTCAGAAAACTAGTGAAAAACCTAAACAGGAAGTTGCCTGGATTGAAGAACTCCACTCCACTGTAACTGTTTTACCAGCTTCCACACACACATCAAAGCGACACAGGAGCATTAAAAATCAAGTATGTCCTGCTGTGATTTTTTTATATAATGGTGTTGTTCAAATACCAGCGGCTTCCTCTGTGGCTCTGAAAGAGTTCTGCCTAAGTAAACAGGTCAAAAGCTCCTTGCCAGGGTAGTACACCCTCGTAGCTTACTCAAGGCTCTCCTCTGAAGGTTGACCTAGCTTACTAACACCAGGCAGGAAGCGGAAACCTTCAGAACCACTGAAGGTTCAAGTTTTTGTTTCTTTACCTTGGAAGAAAGTCTCCTCATGCTTTCTCCTTAACAGGAATATGCAGATACTAAGTTTAAAAAAAAAATGCTTTGAACTAACCCCAAAGTAGTCAGTTATCTTGGCAGTTGACCATTCTTCTGGTTCTGTGTTTTTCGTGAGCGCTCTCCACTTCAAGAGGTCTTTAACTGTGCCAAGCAGAATCCTTCTGAGCAGGAATTCCTACTCTACCCTGTTGATCCACTGGAAAAAGAGTTTAGAGCCTGCAACCCTCATCTGGTGAAATAACACACGAAATGTTACTCCATCAAGCACAGGCAATTTTTCTGAAGGGCTGGAAAGGCAACAAGCAAATATCCAAGCTTCTGACTTCCAACATTGGTAGGTCACTTCCAACATTTTGGGTAGGTGGTACATAAGCTACCATCCATGTACTCCTGGATTCTGGTCAAGAACTACCTTCTCACAGGGCTCTCAGTTGTTCCCCTATCCCCAGCAGGTTCCTCTCCCCAAAATAGTGGGAAGCAGCGCTCACCACTTCAGCTGTCCCAAAGGGAAGACACCAAAGGGACACAGGTGTCCCTCCTAAGCCAGTTTTTTCAGATGTTTGGTTTTCTTTCCCCTTACTGAACAGTGGTAAAGCCCACCAGCTCTCCCATCAGCTCGCAAAGGCTGCCCAAAACAGCCAGGAAGACCACTGGCAATGCCAAGAGGCACCACGAGTGCCAAGACCCCTGCACAAGGCAAGTCAGTGTGTCCACAAGCAGGCAGCTGAGCTACAACAGGAAGCAGCAAACTATTTTTTTAAAGTATCTAAATAGCTTTCAACTTCTTCCTTTCTCCAAGTGATTTAGATGTTGCTGAAAATATCTACGTAAGACTCTGAATCTGAAACTGTTCCTGACATTTGGCAAAAGTTCTCAGTCTCAAAAACCAGGCAAAAGACACGATCCAGAGCGTTGTATCCGAGCGTTACGTACATGCGGTGGCTCAAACGCTCACCACAGGGAACTACTTGGAACGCCAAAAATAATTACTCAGCATTACTACGGCATGTAAACAAGAGCCCTTTTTTGAAATCATCCCTGTAGCTCCACAGACATTTCAAATTCTGAAAAGGCACCGACTTGTGAAGTACAAACACCACTAAACTAAGTTACATGTGAAACTCGGCTACTGAGGAAGCCTCATATAGCAACTTTCAAAGCATTTATTTAAACAGTATTTCCATCACAGCTCAAAATAAAAAGCTAAAAGCAAGCTAAAGAATCAAATACAGGCCAAACAAACTCAAGATTTTCAACATTCCCAACAGCAAACACCTGGGATGGTGAAGATATTTCACTATGAGCTGAACTGCCATTAGTAAATTAAAAAAGCCATTTTTATAATCTCCAGTTCACACAGAGTTGGTCACATCCTCATCACGCCAGAGCCTCCTGCACAAGCTCGGCAGCCGTCTCTCGAACACGCAAGCATCTGTATTCTGGGCTGCACTCAAATGCACCATTTGGCATCACCGAGCAGCCACGAACCCTCCGCATGCATTTTACAACAAACGAGGCCGCAATTTCCTCGCAACTGCTGAAGCTGCTGAATGACTTCAGGAAATTCAGCAGCGTTATAGGCCTATATACACGCAAAAGCCTCAACTTATATTGAGCCATGTTCTTTATGGCTGCCAATAACACAGCATAGCCAGCCACAAACAAGAGAAAACATCACTCGCAATATTTTTAGATCCCTCTAATTCCAAAAGTAATAGAAATCCAGAGGACTGGAAGCATGACCCTGAACAGATAAGTTACAGACCATGCTACCTGAAGAGGACTTTCAGCCTTCACAGTGACTTCCCACAGCGCTCATGACAAATTCTGGATCCTTTTCCCAGTTCTCAACCATTCAAAATTGTATTTCCTAAGCAGAGGAATAAGCAGCTCCATTTTCCAGAAGGAAAAGGCTCCTAGAAATTATTTCTGTAAGAAAACTTTGACTCACTATTACAGCTTGGAGATCAATGATCGCTTCCTTAAACGGTTCTATTAGATCTGACACCCAGCAGCAGAACCACGTCTGTGTTTACTTCACCTCACTCGTGGAGTAAAGAGGAAGAGAGACATTTTCAAAACAAAAAAACTGAAAACAATTCACCAGGTGGCAAAGGACACTTGGGGAGGCGCTGCAGGGGGAGCGACTTTGAATTTATGAGTTAACGGCACCACCTTGAACAAACGTTGAAGTCTTCCAGGTCTCGGGTTTAATCACAAGAAACAGAGACTGTCAACCTGAAAGTGTGCACCATGCTCCTAAATTTAACACTGCTTGCCAACCAGCGCTAAGCAAGAAACACAAAGTGTTTCTGAAGATACACAGGACTGCCCTTTACTTCTATAGCAAATTGCAAGGAGCGTCAGAGGTTTGGTTTTTAGTTCCTATTATGACTAACTCATGCAAGCCTAAAGCTAAGGAGTCAGAGCTCCAGATAAGTATAGAAGTGTAAGCTATAGTTTCGTTTTTAATTATGCTTCTAACATCCAGAAATAGCAATTGTTTCATATCAAAGGCTGTGAACACTGCAGTCTCAATGATAACTTCTCCATGGTGTACCAGTTTCCAACCTGTAGCAGAAATAACACTTCTGTTTTGCATGGCAAGAACAGTCCTGCTCTACAATTAAACCCACAGGGAATAGCAGCAACTACGTTTACTTGCTTTTAGAAACAAATGTTTAAAAGTAGCTAAAAAACAAAGAGTGTTTTCAGTTTCACTTTGAAAACATCCCCAGTCACACCAGCCCCCATCTGCATCTGCAAGGCCCCTGAGATAAGGCTGCCTTGCTGGGATTTCTGTAAAATAACCTTGAGACAAAAGAAACCAGCTTCTTCTTTTTAAAAAAAACCAAACAAAAAACAAACAACAAAACCCACACCACAAACAAACCAACCCCACCACTCATGGTCAGCCAAAAGATCTACATTGGGCCTAACAGAAACCTAAAGCACTAAGCAAATGGGTCATTTAAGTACTTTAAGTTTAAACTACTCTGGAGACTTCACAGACACAAGACAACTTTTCTACCTCGTAATGCTGAAATTCATCATAATTCTAAAAAATACAAGATCTATTACATTAAGAATTACCTTGGCAGCCAGGGAACAGATGCCATGCCATTTCCAAAAGCCTTGCAGTGAGATGGCTTACACCAGATTTCAGGACTGCTTTGTCACAATGAAGTTCCCCCCATTCCTCAGGAATATTAAATACATTCCTACTATAATGAAACACCTTATAAACACCATGTGACAAACACGCAGATTAGCAGAGCATTTCCTTCCAGCATCATAACATTTAGGGCCCCTGAAACAGGAATTTTATTATCAAATAACTAACCACACAATAAGGGAAGCTCAAGGTTTGCAAATTCACCTGGCACAGGAGCACGAGTGGACCCAAATGCAAGCAGCATCAGCCTGAAGCGCTGCCTCCCACGGACTCCTACCTCACGCTTGTCAAGCGGCTTCAAGTACTCTGAGTTTTCAAGATGTCCTCTCCAACATTAAGTAAGAGTTTTAAGCACGACCCTGCACAACAGCAGCAATTCCTGGTGCTCACTGGCAAGTCATTCCTATTTTGAACGTGTTTGGAACGTATTGCCCATCACACTGAGTTACAGCCGCATCGGGGCAGTTTCCTACATTACAACTGGATATCAGAAGGTTTTGTCCAAGCAATTAAAGCCACTGTTTAATGAGACCCCTTTCGCCAAGCGACGCTGGGTTCACACTTGGTGTAACAGAGCTCTATTTAACCGCAGAGCCACAGCGTTCTGGGGGACAACTCTGCCGGCCTCCGCAAAAAGCCTACCCCTGACAAATTCAACACACACAGTTTTGTCACTTAGGAGCAGCCGACGTTTTGGCTTATTTCAACAGTAAAGCTTTTACCCAGTAAGGACCTGAAAGGACTTGCGAAGAAGTCATCCAGCTAAATGAGTGATCTGGTACAAACGCTATGTTACACATCACCTGCTCTGAAGAACCTTACTTTAAATTGTCCATGAAACAAAAAAGGGATTTTGGAGCTAGATGGACTTTTGCAGGATCCGGTGATGCCACCTCCTTCCAGAAGGAGTTACACAGGCTCACAACCACACCGTGGCTGGGCACAACACCGAGCTGCATCCAGGATCCTGCTCCCTGCTGCAGCGTTGGGAAAAAAAAAAGAAGAGGCTCAACTCCCTTTTCTGCACTTTATTAAAGTATCAGCCACGTCAGAGCATCATCCCAGCGTCTGCAACACCTCGTCATTATAAAGCCCAGAAAGAATGAATATGGTCAGTGACACGACAGTGATGTCACTGGAATGCTCCAGAAAAAGGAGACTAAAGGGAAAATGATCTCAACTCAGAAGTACTAAAATCACAGAAGCTTGTGACAAGGCAAGAACACTGGGCCAAGCAGGACTAGAGATAAACAGATCATCATGTGCTCTATTCAGCATAGAAATAAACAAGCTATTCTGGACATTTTTTCAAGTTTATTTTCAGACAGTCTAGAGCAAAGACTGAAATAGCAATCCAAGATTAAAAAAAGACTTGACAATGGCAGAAAATTATTTGGACAGAAGTTCAGAGAGGAAGAATATGGGGAAGATGCTCAAGTGTGGGAAAACGTCTTTGGGAGGAGAAAGCTTTTTGTTCAACACCACCTCTATGTCCAGGTTTTCACAGTTATTCAGTGAGTTATTCTGCCAGCGGCTGCAAAACCATCAGAAATCCACCTGTTTACTTTGACAACTAAAACTCAAAGTACCACGTGGAGTGATTCTCTGTGTGATTACAGTGATATAATGGAAACGACACCCTGATCTGAGGCAGGGTTTAAAAGTCCCAGCCTATTGACAGCACAAGGTTAAGGGACTTATTCATACCCCTATTTTTGCATTCGGAGAGGAAGGGGAATTCTTGCTGTGTGACACACAGAGTCAAATCAGATGAGCATAAATGCCAAGTACTCGGCGAAAATCACCATTAAACACCTGAAATCCCACTTACGCTCAGACAAGAGCGAACAAATGCAAAATATTCTGAATATTTGAGTCATTCTGAAGCCGCCCTAGTTCACTGCAAGTTCAGTGGTGCTAGAAGGCCAAGTGATAAAAAAAGGTAACAGCTCAGCGCCGAGCAGCCGCCTTCAAGAGCCCATTACACGCTACGGTGCGAATTAAGGCTCTGTAACCAGCAAGCGTATCACACGTTAGCTGCTACTTCTGCAAAGTCCTCGTCAGATCCAATCCATGTCCCAAGAAGTTTAGGTCTTTCTTATACAGCTGGTACTGGGAAGTAACTAAATGAATGGGAAAATAAACTTATTCAGCCCCTTTACCTAGTAGTACTATCAGCTAAAACTGTTCAAACACAGTGTTTTACTACGGACAAAGGTCATTTAATATGGACAGTTGTACCTGCCGTGGCTCAGATACTTCCTTGCAGATACTTCATGGCTCACTGATGCCTTTTCTTTTCATTGCAGCTGCAAAGACAACCAACTGAAAAACAAAATCCTATTTAGACTTTATTTCTGATCAGAAATTAATTGGTAGCTTCGCTGATTAGAGGGTGCAAGACCTACAGCTGAAGTTTTCAGGTATGAAGCATCTCTGCATCACATCCTCACTCGAACAAGTTCCCAAGCAGTACAAAACATGACCCAAATCATCATCATCTTTTGAAACCACAAACCCAACAGAGACACACAGGGACCAAAGCCATCCAGTACTCGACCGGAACAAGTGAATCACAGCACTGCAACCAAGGATCCGCAGCAGGATCCTGAGCCAATGTGACTCCAGAAAAGGTTTACTGAACCAGAAAAGCAGCAGCAGCAATCCTGGTTGGGTGCCAAAAGCAAGGAAATAAACAGAACAGAGCCCTGGAAGATTTCACCACCAGCAAGAGAAGTGAGAACGACCAAATACTGAAGCATCGGCTGAATTCGGTTCACTTGCCTCTGAACAGACTAGGAATCTAATAGCAGCAAGCTGGCATTTAAAAGCAATTCCAAGCAACTGCACGTTTTCCTACTCTCTTCTGAGATATTCCAGGGTTTAAGCTCATTTTAGGTCCCGAGTTTACCCATGACATTCTAAAACTGGCTTTCTGCTCTGTTAAACCAGGAATAACTACTGCAAACCTAATACGAACAACCAAAGCCTGAGCAGCAGCCACAGCAGTTCTGTGTAGGTGGCTCACAAAGCTTCTGCAGAGCACAAGGCAGCCAAGTCCATCAAGGGGTCAGATCTCCCAGGGTGCAGGAGCAGGGTCTCCACCTATACTGGTGTATACTCCACCAGTTCTGCAACTCGGAGGTCAAGCTCGTACGGCTCAAGGGCAGGGCAAGAGGAGGTTAAAAATCCCACAGGCTAGAAATCAACTCATGAAGAATGCGTAGGCAAGTCCACACCAGGCCAGCCAGGTCTGGAAAATGCACAAGCAGAAACACTCACTACTCTTCCCTGGTAGCAACTTTTCTACTGCTTGGCTTATGGCAAGAGAGCACAAGCGGTAGAATCAGTTCAATACAATCAGTACAGGTCATGATTTTCACCGTCTCAGACATTAAATACAGACTCACCATTTGAATCGCTAGTACAAAGAGGAAAAACTTGAAGTTACCAATCGTACTCAAGTCTACTTGCCATTTGTTTCCCTCCCCATATTAGGGTCAATAACTGGTAGCAAAGAAAGCTCCCACGATATCTTCCTTAACTGGGGGGTAATCAGCTCATCTAGATAGGCTTCTTTATTCAGCTTGACGTGTACAGCACTACTATTAAAGCGACAGAGTTTGACTTAACAAATGCCATTGACCAATTTAGTATGCAAATACTTTTACAGCTGTTTGCATCAAGCTCTGTACAAACCACAGTGGATTTATAGCACATAAAGCAGCATTTTAAAGCCGCTATTATAGCCACTGCAGAGCACAGAACAGTTGGGCAAAAGCATCCACTGAAGTATCTCGTACTGAAACAGATTTACCAGCACTGGAACTACACACCACCAGCAAAACAGCTGCTTTCTGGGCACTCTGCCTTTCAGATTTAATATCCATCCATTGCAGTTTCTCACACCATTCTTGTTCGCATACTGCAAAAGGAGCGGCATTTTCTATTGATTCACTGTAACTGTGAACAACATCAAGAAAATAGGAACAAAAGAAAACCCACGCACTCCGGTCACCTGCAGAAAAAGTGAATGGCACCAGAAACTTTATGGTGAGCTGGAGCAAAACCTGGCCATAAACATTCAGAAAAGGGTGCTAAGTCGTTTCAGTAGCTTTTTTTTTTCCAAAAGCTCAAGAGTTAACAGATAAGAGTTAGATTCTCTCATCTGAAGACTATAAATGTTATTTTGAAATTTATTTCAACTTTGAAGTGACATGCTTAAAAACTGGAGGGAAAAAAGTTCCTGTTTCGAAGCAAATACATGCATTCCTCCTAGTGTATGCTGGAAATAAACACAGCAAGGTTCAACCCCATGAGCAGGAACGTGATTGTATCTGGCAGAGGGGAAGGGAAGGGAGAAGGTAACAAAAATCAGAGCAATGCCTGGCTCCCTCTCCTTAAATCCCAGAGCTAGCCATCGACTCACCCGGTTACTAAGGAGCTGCAGGGGCTACACCTCTCTCCACCCCCACCCCCCCACGGCCCCCAGTCAGCACGAAGAGGTGGGGGAGAAAGGCAAAACTGAGCTCACAGCCCACGGGCTGGAGGCCACACAAAGGAAGAGGAGCCCGTTGAAAGCCAGGGGCCTTCTTCCCGACGCTTCCACGGCAGGAAACGACCTCCTGGCCTGCCCCGAGGGGCCTCCGCGGGCAAAGAGGGTGCCGAGGAGCCCCCTGTTTCCCCCGGTGGGGCTCAGGGCTCCCTCAGAGCGTGGGGAGAGCGGACACTGGGCCGCGGGAGGGCCAGGCCCGGCCTCCCTCAGGCAAGGCCTGCTGA
>NW_010164906.1:0-1895 GCF_000695765.1 Mesitornis unicolor | reverse complement strand
GTGGAGGGCAAGCCCCGGGGCGTCTCCCCTCAGGCCAGTGGTATTGCTGAAGTCCATGGCACTGGTCAGGTGCCAGACACCTGAGGTCTCACATGGGGCTTGGCTCACTGGAAACCAGGAGCTGCCCCCAGGCAGGGCCTGAGCTGAGCAGCTGCATCCTGCCCACCATCCCTGGTCACTGCTGAGTGAAAGAGCTTCTCTGAGCTGGGTGATCTGAATGAGGGGACCGAGGCCAAGAGCATCCTAGCCTGGAGAAAGGAGACTGAGGGGAGACCTTACTGCTCTCTACAACTACCTGAAAGGAGGTTGTAGCAAGGTGGTTGTTGGTCTCTTCTCCCAAGTAACACGTGATAGGACGAGAGAGAATGGCCTCAAGTTTCTCCAGGGGAGCTTGAGATTGGATATTAGGGAAAATTTCTTCACCGAAAGGCTTATCAAGCTTTGGAACAGGCTGCCCAGGGAAGCGGTTGAGCCATCATCCCTGGAAGTACTTTGCGGATGTGTAGATGTGGCACTCAGGGACACAGTTTAGTGGTGGACTTGGCTACCTTAGGTTTATAGTTGGACTCAACGATCTTAAGGGTCTTTTCCAAACTAAATGATTCCATTATTCTGTCGTTCTCCTGAGCGACACCAGTTTCCTCCCCCAGCTCTGATCGTCCCTTTGTAGATGGGGCGAGGTGGGGGTGGGGGAAGATGCAGAGCTGCTGGGCAAAGGGAGCGCTTTCTTCATAGGCCTGACTGAGGGGCAGGGTACCAGATGCTTGATGATGGATATTTTCCTCTCCCGGAGAATCACGCCACTCATTTGGAGCGCAAACACCGTGCACGGACACTGTGCCGCTGTTGTTCTGGCAGCATTGATAGGAGCACGGGCCATGTCACACCTTCACCAACCATTGCTCTTGCCCTCTGCTTTCAGCCGGACACTTCCCCGGGCTACTGCTGGCCTTTCAAAGAGTCTCGGAGCCAGGTGCTCATTAGGTTGCCTGCACAAGTCCAACCAACCACGATCACCGTGCAGAGCCCTTGGAAGACGTCCTCTGCGCTTGGGGACTTCAGCAGCACCCTTCGAGATTTCACCGTCTCTGTAAGTCTGCCAACCAACCACGATCACCGTGCAGAGCCCTTGGAAGACGTCCTCTGCGCTTGGGGACTTCAGCAGCACCCTTCGAGATTTCACCGTCTCTGTAAGTCTGCCAGGCACCTGGGGCTGGGACCTGCTGCTGGGGAAAAGTCGCAAGGGGATCTTGGTAGTGTCTGCACATCTGCTGAGATTCCTGTGCTGGTCTCTCCTGGGCACTGCTGTGCCCCTAGGGGACATTTCAGGGGACTTGCAGGGTGGGGCCATCCCATCTTAAGACTTGCTCGGTGTGTTTAGGTCCAACACCTCAGCCCCATTGCATCCTGCACCAGACTGCGCTGGAGCAATGGGAGAAGGGGGAGGGTGTGGGCCTGGATCCAGCACGTGAGTTTCCTCATGTCTGAGTTGGGCCTGACCTGCTCCCTTCTGCTTTATCTCCAAGGGAGTGCATGAGGAAGGAGAGGAGGAAACTCTGCTCGGGACATTCAGATACGACACAGAGAAAGAACCAAGCCAAACCTTCCCTCTGCAGGTACAGGAAGTGTGTGCGGGCAAGAGGCCAGGGCAAAAATGCAGGTTTGCCAGCAAGCCTGGGGCAGAAGGAGCGTGGAGGGTGCCCCCTGGGGCAGGGGCCCAACCCTGCCCGAGAGAGACGTGGCGGGGTTTGGAGGGCTGAGCAACATCCAGCAAGGGCAGCAAAAGCAGACCGAAACCTAGGTCAGCCCCGCGACCGGGCAGGTCACCAGAGCTCCCCACCTATGCCTGGCGGAGCCAGCCACGACCTTGCCAGCCCACGTCTTCTGCATGCTGC
>NW_010164905.1:7827-8928 GCF_000695765.1 Mesitornis unicolor | reverse complement strand
AGGTGGGGTTGCTGAGCCGTTCCTGAACCAGCTCGCTACGCCTCTGAAGGCAACAGGTTGCTGTAATGGCAACAACTGCACAACGAGGTGATGTCTGCAGTGCCATGATTATTACCTTAAAAATTGAAGTCACAGCTGGCTAAGGACAAAAACACATGAATAAGGTATGTAGCCAGGTGAACCAAAGTATCTGGAAATGGAAGAAAAGAAATGTTACCAAACTGATGCCTCCTTCCTTGCTGACATTGAGTGCTTGAAAGTGGACTACTGCTGCAGAGGCTTTGGCTAGTCCTCAGCAAAGCACGTCAACCTTATTTGTCATACACCTGACGTGGAGTCGGGGTAGCTGAGCTGCTGTAATGTTTCCTCAAAAGACCAGACAAAAACCATACTGTGATACTGGCGGACTGGTGAAGACTGGGAAATGAATTCTTTGGTGATTACAAAAGGGACATAAACCACATCCTTTGCAGGAAATGCCTCAAGCTAAAAAGTATGAGGCTGGGAGAAAACTCAAAGGAGCAGCAGCATTACCTTTTGGAGTAAAGTTGCTGCTGGTTCCTGGATGTCCATTTATGGCCCCTGCTGGAGGCAGGATACTACACGGATGGCACCCATGGTCCACACTAATGCTTTTGGACAGCTTCAAGCCTTGAATTGCCAAGTACTATCATGAGGTTGACTTTACTGCCTTTACATTCCCAACTCTAATGCAGAAGATGGAGAGAGAGATGAACCCATGCGTGTGACGCTGCTGCAGAGCCATTTGCAGTTGTGGAGGAAAGAGCAGCTTCCTGGTGTTTGATCCCAAAACCGTCCATATGGAAACCTTTTTGCATCCCTTAGCAAAAGCACAGGCTCTGTGTCTTCCTTACATGCCAGAACGTAATATCTGGGAGGAGGAAAGCCTCTCCTAATGCAGGTATTTTGGGGTGGTGGAGTTTTCCAGCTGGAAGCAAGCTGGCTGCAGCCCGTGCTTGTGCTGTTCGAGCTACAGCAAATGGGTGGGAAACCTTCTGCATTCCCTTGTCCTGCTCCAGTTTGGACACAGAGGTTGTTCAGTGCTCCTCCTGAGACTTTGAGGAAAAAAGCGGGGTAATC
>NW_010164905.1:0-7796 GCF_000695765.1 Mesitornis unicolor | reverse complement strand
TGCTGAACCTGTGGGCTGCTCAGGACCTTCAGACATAGATCACAGCAACAGCTAAACAGCAAAAACTGGAACAGCAAAAGCTGCCACAAGCACAGGACACCTTTATGCCTGTACCAAGTACAAGCTACTCTTGAGAGCAGCTTTGCCAGGGAACAATGATGGATTGCTGCATAAAAGTAAAAATCTTCAACAGCCTACTGATGAACGCATCATGGTGCCTGAGGAGTGCATAATTGCTGTGCCAGATTGCCAACAGCAAATTTCGTGACATGGCAGCACTACCCCACTGCAGGGCATCCTGCTTCCTCAGCTGGATGGACATGGCTTTCTCTGGATACGTGAGCACTCTTGGCTGTGCTGATACCAACAGAGTTGGTATCCATATGTTTCATCCATGAACATAATACGGCTCCTACAGCATGTGCCAGGGCACAGAGCCTCTCAGCCTGCGCCACTGCACGTGTTTTCATAGCGCAACCTAACAGTCTACAGTTGTTTTTTCTGTTTTTGTCTCTTCACCTAAGTTTGCTGGTACAGCCCAATGCCCACACCTAGCCTTGCCAGCCTGCCTTTCCCTTACCTACTAGAAATCTGCTGCGATATAAAAGAGATTGTCCCACCACACCACCACCCCCTCAGACCTCAGAGGTCTCTTGAAAGAAGCACTGGTTGCTATTCCCACTATGTACTGCAAAGAAGCAGTACAGAGTCCAGCATCCTACCCAAACACTTTCCAAAATTGCATTCAGAACAGAGCTGTGCTACCTGTAGCAGAGACTCAGAGGAATCACTGCCACCCATCTTGGCCATGTGGAAAAGCTCAACCAGGGGATGACCTGAGACCTGACTAAACTTTCCACCAGCTCGCCAGAGATGTCACTTCAGAATCACATCAGCCTTTTTCCCCTTTTCCCAATTCATCAATCCAGCATGACCTCAAAAACACCTCACAAGCTTGCAATCTGACGCATGTGCATAAAAACAGCATCTTCCATGGCACCAAGCTGGGAGGTACTGAAAGCCAAGCCCTAAGTGCTGCCAGAGCACAAAGCCTTTGAGCACACTTAGATGGGAGGCACTGGTCTTTCTCTTGGTGCAAAAAGCCTCCCCTGAGATGCCTGCCAGCCTCTGAGAACACCAAGATCTAAATGCTAAGGTCTAAAGAAGTGCAGCTCTTTCCAGCTGCTCTCCCAGAAAAGAAAATATTTCAGAGGGAAAAGAAGTACAGAGAAGTAGAGGTAAACAGAAAGAACTGCTCTGGAAAGAATTTTCTTTTAATTATTTTTGTGAAAGGGGAATAGTATAGAGTGGAGAAAAGTTTGCAGTTGTAGCAGGTGTGGAAGGCCAAGCTAGGTAATCTTCTGAACATGCTTTAGCATCACCTTCACTTCCAGCAACAGTCTCCAGCGTGGTGGTAGAAAGACTTGCCCCAGAGAAAGTAAACAAACCAACCAAAAATAAAGTGAAAAAAAGGGTAGGAAAACTCAGTGAAGAGCTATTTGCAAGCTATGTGAGCAAGAGCAGAAGCAGTTTGAGAGCCTCTTAAAACTTGAGAGGCTGTGTTTAGGTTGAAGCACTACATATCTTCTGCTGAGCGTTCAGATGACAGAACCTATTTGGTGTTTGGCAAGGCTGCTTGTGCAGATACCGGTGTAGTGCAAAGTTGAATAGGAGCGGGGGGGGGGGGGGTGGGAGGGGGGGGGGGGGGGGGATGTGGCAGGAGGGGCTGGTAAGAACGGATCAAATAAGAGAAACATGTTACTCTACTACATCCATCCAGCACAAGCAGGCCTTGATACCCAGCAGGGAGCTTTACAGTCTGAACTAAGTGTGAAGGTCACACTGAGAGGCTGAAAGGCTCGCAGTTGCCACCCCAGAGGAAGATAGTGACTTTAGAAGAAGGATTTCTATTTCTTTTTAAAGTTTATATTGAAATAGTTTTATTTTCTCCATTAATCAGTTGGAGAAAACAAGGTTTTTTTGTTTGATTCATGTTTGCTAGTTAGGAAAATGACCTCTACAAGCACCAGAAAGTTTAGATTAAACATACTGTTGGGAGAGGTGTTCAAGCTCATCAGGCTTTTTGCAGTGAGCGCTATGTACACCAAGGCAGTCACTGAACCCACAGTCATCTCCACGTCAGTGGGACACAGAAGGAAACAACAGCTGAGAACAGGGGGAGAGGAACCATGAATCAGTTCCCCAAAGAAACAGCAAATACTTTTTCCAGCTTTATCATTCTTTACAGAAGCCTTTCCAAATCTGTGTCAATGATGTCAATTCGTATTGCCATCCTGCTGCAGTCAAGCCAGGCAATCAGATGGCTGATGCTCCTGTGCTAGACATCAGCATAGTCTAAAAAATCAATCGCAAAGCTAAGTAAATAGACAGTTTTTATTTGGCGCTCTGAAATTGCTGAAATCAATTGAAAAGCATCAATTTTGAAAAGCATCAAAACATCCACTTGCATAAGGAAAATACCTTCAGGAGTCTTGTTCTCCAACCTTCACTTTTACTTCGGTTGTAGTGGGAAAAATATGAATA
The DNA here is from genome assembly GCF_000695765.1 of Mesitornis unicolor. NCBI lineage: Eukaryota > Metazoa > Chordata > Aves > Mesitornithiformes > Mesitornithidae > Mesitornis > Mesitornis unicolor. The sequence goes on along the minus strand of NW_010164905.1, from coordinate 5,252 downwards.
CTCAGTCAGCCTTGGATCGTGACCAGGCTTCCATCATATCTATTTTGTTTATTACAAACCTAGAAGGACAATGAATTATAGCCATGCCCAGTGGCTTCATGCTCTTCCAGTATAACCAAACATGCTCAGTGGTCATCAGTGCTCTAAAAAGAAAAACACAAGCTTGCTGGTTTTGTTGTTTCTTCCTTTAGAATTCAACTTTCTTCTTTTCCAAAATTGTTGCTCCCAAGTTGCTGCAAGGGATGTCAGGCGTGTTTTCGTACTGGCGTATGATTAGCTGCTTCAAAAGCACAGCTGTCCCTTCCCATGGGCACCAGTGAGGAACACACCAAAGCCTTGTGCGTCTTTGCAAAGTCGCCAGCTGAATATGAAGATCTCCTTCAGCCACAGAGGCTTTCATCAAGACTTACCATCAATGCGTGCTGAAGGGCATCTTAAAACAGAGGCTGCCTTCCCTCTGTTGGTATCAGTCAGCCTGGTTGTAGTGACTCTAAATACAGATGACTCAAATTACTTGTTAGTTGGGCTGTTTCAGTGTGGGGATCCCCTTTTACCCAAACTTAACTCTCCTTGAATTACAGGAACTTAAGGAACTGCACAGGAACCATACAGTCTGCTTGGTTTAACCCTCTGTATGTAGTTCTGTAGGTTGCACTATTAAATAATAGCAGCAAAAAATACAGCCCAAGGCTGTGGCTTTGCAGGTGGGGAGGCAGAATGGCACTGTTTCTCTTCTGTATCTAGGTGGGTTTGGATACTGGTGGCTGCAAACTAAAACTTAGAAAGGAGCATTGCAAGCTCCAACCAGTGCAAGCCATAGCTTTTCCAGTCTTCTTTCAAGTGAGTTAATACTTGTTTATTTTTTAGTCCCTCCATTTTTACAAGTTTATGAAGTTCGTTCCCACAGGTGAGTCTGTTCGGCAGCATAGGGCCAAGCTTATTTTTTTCTATTTCCCATAAAGCTTCAAGAAATTACTCTCTGATCCATAAAGCAAAATAAAGCCCCTTTTGGAACCTCTGACACAAACCAACACGTGATCAGCCCAGCAACAATCTTATCAGGCTGCCATTGTACTTTGCACAAGCTCAAGCAAAGAGGGGCAGCTGGTATTTATTTTTAAACTTAAAAATTATCACGAGAGATGAAAGTGCTTTGGGAGGAATTAGTTCACAATGATATTCTCTGTTAATGAAGCTCCAGGCAGGCTTCTATCCAGAAGCAGCACATAATGAGGTGCAGAAATGTTTACAAGCCCATGAAGAATTCATTAATGAAGATCCTCTAGTAGAAGAGCTGAAGGAGTGTGCAGGATGTGAAGAGCGATATTTATACCAGGGACAGCGTTAAAACGCCAGGCTGGCAGCGCACACACAGGCAGGAGCTCAGCTCATTAGCAGACTGCTGTCTTAGGCTTGTAAAAGTCTTGCCCTTCTGGGAGTGCCCTCCCTCTGTGTCTGTTCAGGGAGCAGGAAGAAGGAAGTTTGTGGTTGAAGCTACCTGTGTTTTGGAAATCTCTGCAGTTTCCTCTGTGATAGTATCTGTTGTCTGTGACGTCTCTGTGGATGTCCCCTAGTACCAACACAAACGCACAAATGCACAACTTCATGTGCAATTGCAAGCCCGTGGTGCAAGGTTTCTCCCTCAGAGCTGCCTCCTCCCACCACTGTTGCTCAATGGTCCAGAAATTGAGCCATCTCTGTGACCCCATCGGCCACCACAGAAAAGTTATGGGGAAAGGCCATCTGCAAGTGATGGGTCAACGGATCACAGATGTGCGTGAGTGGTCATTTCTGAATAGCAGAAGGACAGCCCCCTCACACAGGCATCGCAGAGGCCAAGTGGATGTTCACGCCCAGAAGATTAAAGCTATTAAAAAAGCTGTTTTATCTCATGCCCTGGGCTAACAATGACAGATGGTAGATCTTCCCAGGGGTCTCATGCTTTGGGAGGGACAACACATTGCAGAAGCAGGACATACTAGGTATCGGGCACTCAGTTGCTGCTACATTACAGCACGTAACTACAGACTCCCAAGCCTGCCACAGCTATGAAGACTCATGGAGACAGAGATACTTCGATATGTTGCTTCTGTCTGTAGTAACAAAAACCTCAAAAGTTGTGTGAAATGCAGGGGCACACATAGGTTCCTGGGCTTCCTGCTACTAAAAAATCGGAGGTACTGAGCCTTGTTTGGTTGGCACAGGCACGCAGCACTAACAAATGCCTTGTGCTGTATTTCTTTCCCAGGAACAAATCCTTCCTGAAGACTAAAGGGGTTTTCTCCAAGGGCTGACCATAGGGACTGAAACCCATGTTCCAGTAATTGCCAAGTGCCATGGCCAGGTCTCAGACCTGCTCTAGCAGGAGCACGGTGGTTTAAGAAGCCAGGCACAGCTCTGCCGTGTGCAGGTGCTGGATCCTGGGCAGGGGAGGGAGCATCAGATCCTCTGCAGCTCCTTCCTGGAGCAATGTCTTACAAGCAACATTCGCCCTTCCTCGCTCACTCTTGCAAAGGACCTGCCAGTGCCTGAGCCAAGCTGGGACTGCCTAGGATTTGAGGTGCTTTTCCCTTCGTTCTCTGTGAAGCCTCTTGCATTTCCTGGGCAGGAAAAATTATGCAGGTGACTGCTTGGTCTTGCAGCACGGGTACAGGGCCAGCAGCATTGTCCCCTGCTGTGCCCTGGCACCCGTGGCTCTCCCTGCTTGGAGGGCTGCTCGCTGTCATGCATGGTGGGATGCAGACACAGGAGATAAGGAGGTATGACCTGCCCTTGCTGGCAGCAAGAAACAGCATTGCTTCAGCATATGGACACTGTCTCTGTCCCCTGAAGGGATGGTACTAAGAAAGGGTGTAGGCAGGTACCTCTAGCCAAGGTTGTGTAATGTTGTTATGCAGACTCTCCTGCATTTTCCCTTGGATATCTTCAAGTTTTAGGACTGCATGAGGGATGGACAGGCAGTAATACAGCCAGAAGGGTGAGGGCAGTGATTAGTGCCTTCTCTGCTTTACGTGAAGGGGGATTATTACGAAGATGGACCCCACTTTTCAGCAGTGCACCACAAAGACAAGTCTAAAAAGTGACAGTAAAGGAAATTCTGGCTAGATACAAAGGCAAAATAATTTGCAATGAGGGCGGTGAAGCAGTAGAGCACAATGCTAAGAGAGGCAATGCAATTTCCCTCCTTGGGAACTTCCAGAACCGGGCTGAATAAAGCCTTGATCAACCTGACCTGGCACTGAAGGTAACCCAGCCTTGTACTGGAGGCTGGATGAGAAGTTTCTTAGTGACCCCTTTCTGCCCAGACTAGTCTGTGTATCTGCATTTCCCCTCCCCCAAAATTCTAAGCAGCTGCAATAAATCCTCTCACAAGATCTCTTAGACGGAGAAAGGCTTGCTGGGAATGTTGATTTTAAACTAGAAATGCCAGCTTGCAGCAGATTTGCATGTTTAGGAGAAGGAAAAAAAGTTCCAAAATGTCACAAGGTTTTTGGAGCCATTTCCATAGATTATGCAAGTTCAACATAACTCAGCTGCCTTTAGTTTATTGTGGGTAGAGGTCTGGTCCCTCGGGGGTTTTTTGCAAGATCGTTTGCCTCAATTCTGTCCAAAACACCCAAGGTTTCAGAACTCCACCACCACATCCATGAACAGGCAATTGGTCCCAGATGAAGTATTTAAGGGAGTGATTTGCTTTGCCTTTTATTTTTTTTCTTATTTAATTTTTCCTTTCAGATTTCTGAAGAATTTTCTTAGGTTTGATCGTATTTCAAGAAACAAAAAAAAAGAAAAACCACTCCTTGCAAATATTGGGTAAGTGCAGATGACACCCACTGGGAACGGACCAGTCCATATGCATGAGGTCAAGGCTGGGGTAGGGCAAGGAAGGGGCCAAAGGGACCCCATGCCCTTGCACAGGAGCAAAGGGAGGCCCAGTCTCATGCAGGCAGAGCTCGGGCAGTGATGCCGGTGCGGCCAAGGAAGGTCTGTGCCCTGGCACACAGTGCAGAGCAGGGCCAGGGTGGCCGGAGCTAAGGGAAAGCCTCTTTCCCCACTCAGACAGCAGAGGGAAGTGATGCCAGCTCCATCCTTGGGGATTTCCACGTCTGCTGGATAAAGCCCTGAGCAAACCTCGTGTGATCTCACATCTGACCCTGCTTGGAGCAGGAGGTTGGCCTAGAAACCCCCCAAAGTCCCTTCACCTCTGCCCTACTTTTCTCCTATTTTGTTTGTTCTCTTTTTGCAAGCCTCTGGAGAGGATCATGACACAGATACAGAAAATAAGCAAGCCTTACGTGCAGGCTGGGGTGGCCATTTATCTTTTTCAAAGACCTTGTTCTTCCAATGCTTTGTCAGATGCTCACAAAGAACAATAAATGGAGAAAAAAGCCTCCAAACTGCGGTGCCCGTGTCCATCCAAGTCTGGTTTGCTTTTGAGTATCATTGTATTCCAGTACTCCTGGTTCACTGGACATCTGAAAGCTGCTAGAAGCAATGAGCTACACAGATTAAATTCAACCCCTTTTCCAGAAATATGCAAAAAGTTCCACATTTAAGCAAAAAAAAAATCCATTTGCTTCTCCTTACAGGAGAGCTTTAAAAGCTGCATCTAGACATCTCTAGCTTTCATGAACAGTTATTTTATCCAAGACAATAATGTTACCTCTACCTTTCTATTTAAAACTTTAAAATTCTTTTTTAAAATGTTATTGTAATCTACTGCTTTAAATTCCTGAATTCTAAAACAATCTTAGAGATCACCTTTCTAGAAGGGACATCCCGGTATTTTCACTAACAGTTTTCTATGTACAGAGCTTCATGACTCTGTTGTTGTTTTTTTATGTGAACTTAATGGTTTTATGTGAACTTCAAAATGTTCTTATTGAGTATTTATTTTTCTTTCCAATTTTTTTTTCTGGATTCTGTTAAATAGATTACCAGTTTGAGACACTCTATGGAGTTAAAAATAGAATTAGAGGTTACCTGACCTTATGTTTTTTAACAAAAAAATAAGTAACGGTAATAACAACCAATTTATTTTACTCTTACCTAGGCTCAGACTCAGTTCTTTGCATATGAAAGAAGAGTGAACTATACGATTAAGCCATTCAGAGTTCTATTTCCTACTTAAATAATAATTGAAAAAGAGAAATCTGTAATAAGGAACTTAGTGCTATAAAGTATATTGTTAATATTTATACATTAAATACCTGATTTACGTTATCACAGAATCACAGAATGTTAGAGATTGG
>NW_010164904.1:0-477 GCF_000695765.1 Mesitornis unicolor | reverse complement strand
AGCTCAATGGGCTAAACATGTTTTTTTGGTGGACAGAATTCAGAGTGGAGAAGAGCAGAGCAAAGCAAAGCAGAAATATCATAACCAGCAGATTCTTCCAATAAACACTGTTTTCAAGTTTTCCCAAAGTTTGTATGTACTAACAACAGCTTGCTTACATCCTCAGACCTCTAATGTCATTCCATCAGGATGGATGTTTCCACTGGAATGTTGCAAAATGTCTAGCATAAAGATGAAGAAATAAAACCAGGCCTCAAATAACACAATATTTAAGGTGTGAGATCCAAATGAATTATGGGAATATATAGCTGTTTGTTAGTATACTTGCTGAAACAAACAAGATTCAGGGTTTCTCCCACACTCAGTAACATACTTCTTGTGTAAAAGCTTTATCCGTGTCTCTTGAAAGATACCTTAATAGTTTTACAAAGTGGTGCGAGGGGTTTTTTTTTTTAAGATCTAGAGGCATTTCTGGTA
>NW_010164903.1:1624-4611 GCF_000695765.1 Mesitornis unicolor | reverse complement strand
AAGGGCCATAAATTATACATCACCACTCGGGAACAGCTCTGAGGACGTCAGGCACCAGCGCTGGGAGCTCCCACTCGCCTCCCGTTATGGAACGGGCAGGTTCAGCACTGCGTTCGGGCACCGTTCGCAGTGTGGTAGCGAGCGCCGGTAACGAGCCCTGCTGCAGGACGAGACCAGGACTGGGCAGCCCAGTGCTGCAGTAGCTGTTGCCCCCCCCAAACGGCACCTGGACCCCAGGAAACCGCTCTTCTGCCGATGGCTCCAGGGGCATTTGGGTGCACGGGAAGGGTCGCGGGGAGGGGCTGCACCGGACGCAGTGGCCTCCCCAGCCGATTCACCGCGAGTCCTGCACGAGGCCACGCTCCCCACTTGCCCACCTGCAACCCACCGGGTCCCCCGTGGGCACCCCAGTGCGGGACCTGTGCTGGGCAGACTGGAGCAGCAGGAGCAGGGGTGTCCCTGCCAACACCACCCTAACCCGAACCAGGCAGATTCGGGTCCCACGATGCTGATGTCCTGAACCTGCAGCAGCCCCGTCACCCAAGAGGCCTGGGGATGCCACCGGCAGCTCAGGGACAGCGGAGGAATGGGCTCAAGGCTGACCAGGAGCAGCCGAGGGACAGCAGCGCGTCCCAGCCAGCACGGGGAGCACGGCCCATCAAACCCATTTGCTGCCCGTCTTGACAAGGCTCCGAGTCGGGTGAAGGGAAGAGCCTCGATGGAGCGGACGGGGATTTCTGTGAGGCATTTGACATTTGGACGAAGAACGCCGAATAATACGGGAGCAATGTGGCAGGCATTAAGCGGATTAAAAGCCAGCACGTCTCAGGACATAACCATCAGCGATCGGCGCCAAGTGGCTGCGCTGCTGCCCAGGTCCTGTGGAGGGGCAGCTGGGCCCCGCATGGGCGCTGGATGGCACCGGCCTCGCCGAAAACGCACGGCGCTGAGGAAAGGCGTGGGTTGTGCCATGGCTGAGGGCGAGGGAGGAAAGGGACAAATACGGAGCCACGTGGGGAGCTGTGCAAGGGAGGCTCTGCTGCGGGACCCCCCCAGCTCATCCACGGCCAAGCAGCCCAAGTGCAGAAAAACCCGGTGGCCAAAAATGGGGATCAAAGGGGCGAATTTGTGAAAAAGCGAGACCAGGCAGTGCGAGAGCAGCTTGGAGAGGATTTGCATGGTGGGGATCCTCCTTTTTTAAGGCCTGAGTGCTTTTCTCCTCTAGTCCATAGGGGAATTATGAGCGCAGGAACGAGGTAGGACAGTGGTCACAAGCGATGCACGGACAGGAGGACACTGCTGTAAGGCACAGGAGACGCTGTGCGCTCTCCAGTCCAGCTGGGTGCTCCATGCGGTTGGGAACCATGACCCCTCGCTCCCCCAGACACCAGGATCTGTGAGCAGCCCGGACCCCTTTGCACCCACCAACCTGCTCTGGACCCAAACCTGCCCCAGTGCGACCTCCAGCCTGCGAAGGGCCCCTGCGCCTCCCATGGAGAGGAACGGCCCTGAGACTGGGCCATAGCGATGGAGAATTCTGTGAGAGGCACCAAAGCTGCTGGGTTTGCACCCTGGACCCATCAGGGCTGACCTGAGGAGCAGAGCCCCCTTCACCCTGTCCTGCCCGGGGAGGTGCCTGCACCCACCGAAATACCACAGAGCAGAGGGAGCCTCCAGCTGCCTCCTCCTCGTCCTCCTCATCCTCCTCACCCTCATCCTCCTCGTCCTTCTCGCCGGGGCAGCAGGGCCCGGCTCAGCTCTCCTGACCTGAGGATGCTGCAGGGCAGAGCCCAGCTGTGCCATGGGGCAGGGACCGCAGGCACTGATGAGGGGGTCCGGCTGCCCCTGCATCCCTGAACCGCCCCGGATTTGGCCCTTTCCTACCCATCCTCTGCCTCCTCCTCCCGGTAGCGCCTGTGGCAGAGGGAAATCCAGAGCAGACACATAAATCTTCTCCCTGAGACGCGGGAAGCCGGAGATGAGATTTATGGGAGAGGAAGTCTCAGTCTCCCAGAGCTGCAGACGAGCACACCTAATTACCAGCCCCGCTCTCGGGGTACGACGGCTCCAACTGGGGCAAAACCTTTGCTTTTGCTGGTCCCGGGAAGGAGAGCAGTGCCGGTGCTGGAGGATGCGGTGTTTGCTGTCGGTGGGGACCGGACAGGATCCAGCATTGCCCCACAGCAGAGCCTGACCCCATCCTGGCTGCGGGACGCTCGGCGCGTTTGAACGCAGAGCATCTGTTCACTGAGGATGTGGGAGCATCACCTCGGGCAGGCGCAAACCCCGGACCCAGTTCCCCACTGGGGAGCTCCACCACGGAGCCCCCTCTCGCCCAGCCCTTGCTGTCCTGGAGCCCTGCAGGGCCCGGCCGTGCACAGCTCCTGTCCCGAGGGTGCTGCGACACCCAGCCGTGCCTGTGCCAATACGGCGCTGCTGGGGAACGGGTCCTCATTGCACCCAGCCCTTGCATGCAGGGAGGACACGTCCCATCTCCAGCTGGTTCCCAGCAGGGCCAGCTCTGCCGGTGTCCCCACGGCCACCTCCCTGTGTCCCCAGCGATCTCAGATCATTGGGTTGGAAAAGACCTTCGAGACCATCACGTCCAACCATGCCCTGTGCACCACTGACCCATGGCCCCCAGCACCGCATCTCCCGGCTGTTGAACCCTCCATGGATGGGGAGTCCACCACTGCCCTGGGCAGCCCCTTCCAGTGCTGATGACACTTTCAGTGAAGCATTTATTCCTAATATATCACCTAACCGTCCCCTGGCAGCCTCCCTGCACACTCACAGCTCTTCACCTCCGTCCTCCTGGGAGCGCTCATGGGAAGATCTGGGGCTCTGCTCAAAACCACCGGGGTGCCACCAGACACCAGTGTGGGGACAACAGGCGCCATCCCCTGCAGTGCACAGGAGCATCACCAGGGCAGCATGGTGACACGAGTCCTAGTGCAAGAGGTGACACACGGGTCCCGGTGCCAGCA
>NW_010164903.1:894-1568 GCF_000695765.1 Mesitornis unicolor | reverse complement strand
GCCCGTGGCGCAGGGACCCCCCGCCTCCCCGCACCAGCGCCCCCGGGCACCCTGCAGGCACCGCTCCGGGCTCCCAAGGCCCCCGCGCTGCACGGCCATGGCCCACGGGAGGGATCCATGGGGAAGGAGCAGCCACATCCTCCTCATCGCCTGCATCGCTCCCTGCTCTTTGAGCTGCGGATCCGCCGGTGCCGTCAGACGGAGCCTTTCCGTGGTCGGGAGACTCGGGGAAGTACAAAGCCTTTGCACAAACCCTGCAGAAGCCAAATTATTGCTCTGTCTCCTGTGGATGCTAATACGGCTGTCACGACACTGGTGCCTGCTCCCCCATCTCTCTGCCAGGCCAAGGAACACCGGTACCACCACTTTAAATGGGACACGGAGAGATAAGGTCACCTACCCCGGGGATCAGGGCAGACCATGGCAGCCGGCGAGGAGCGGAACACGGCCAGGAGTGGTTTCCCTTCCTCAGCCACAGCAGCGCATCCCTTGCACACCTCAGCCGCTGCGGCTCAGCTCCTTCCCAGGGGCGACCAGAGAGACCCCACGAGGGGACACAAACACCTCCCGCCCCAGTGAACTGGTGTGGGCAGTACCACGTCCCTCCAAGCCCCGGAGACGCCTCGTGTGGATGCGGGAAAATGACGCAGAGCTCCGGTCCGGAGCGCCCAGCT
>NW_010164903.1:272-572 GCF_000695765.1 Mesitornis unicolor | reverse complement strand
CATCCCAGCAGCCAGCGCGGGGCCTCTGCGGCTGCAGCCTCCCGGCACAGAGAGGGAGACGTCGTTTCAGAATACAAATTCCTGCCTTTAAGCGGATTTCCAATGCCATCTAGCAGCCGGGCCCTCCTTCATCTTCATGCACTTTAGACAACACTGAGCCAGGGGAATTTAGGAATTAGCGAGTGTCTGTCTGTGCCCTGTGCCTCGGTTTCCCCACGTACCACACAGCCGGGATGATATGGGCCATCGTCACGAACACGCGCGGTGGACCCTGCGGAAAAGCCCTGGTTTGGACTGAAA
>NW_010164903.1:0-255 GCF_000695765.1 Mesitornis unicolor | reverse complement strand
GACCCACTAATTATCCGTGGCCTCTGGATGCTACTGTACTATTAACTAATTATAATAATTGTAATTCATAAAGAAGATAACCTCGGTCTGAAGGAGCTCCTGCGTTTAAACCCACTCTGCACAGGAAGGATCGGACACTTCCTGAGAAGTGATGCGGGAAGGGGGAGCTGGAGTCGGGCTCTGTCTGGGACCCCTCCCCGGGCAGGAACCTCCTTCCCTGTCCTCGGGGAGCGCAGTTGGGGGTCCCCAGTGACC
>NW_010164902.1:8642-34321 GCF_000695765.1 Mesitornis unicolor | reverse complement strand
CCCCTGCCCGGCGAGGAGGAAGAGGAGGGAGCGGGTTCCGAGGTGCGCAGGGTGCCCGGTGGGCGGGCGGAGCGCAGCGAGAAGCTGGCGCTGTACCTGGCCGAGGTGGAGAAGCAGGACAAGTACCTCCGGCAGAAGGGCCGGTTCCGTTTCCACATCATCCCCGACGGGAACTGCCTCTACCGCGCCGTCTGCAAGGCGGTGTACGGGGACCAGCGGCTGCACGGCGAGCTCCGCGAGCAAACCGTGCACTACATTGCCGACCACCTGGACCACTTCAGCCCCATCATTGAGGGCGACGTGGGGGAGTTCCTCATCGGCGCCGCCCAGGATGGGGCCTGGGCTGGCTACCCGGAGCTGCTGGCCATGGGACAGATGCTGAACGTGAACATCCATCTCACCACGGGCGGCCGGCCTGAGAGCCCCACCGTTTCCACCATGGTTCACTACCTGGGTCCTGAGGACCCGACACGGCCCAGCATCTGGCTGAGCTGGCTTAGCAACGGGCACTATGATGCTGTGCTGGACCGCGTGTTCCCCAACCCAGAGTATGAGGCGTGGTGCAGACAGACTCAGGTACAGCGCAGGCGGGATGAGGAGCTGGCCAAGTCCATGGCAGTGTCCTTGTCCAAGATGTACATTGAGCAGAATGCCTGCTCTTGAGGCCACCTGGGCGACAGGCTGAGAGCTTTGCTGCAGGGACAGAGACAAACAGGTGTGCTGGCTGTGATGGTGATGCCTTAATCGTTATGAAGCAGCAGCACCCCAGACTGAGAAGGACTGTAGATTGTGGGGATAAAGACAAATGTGTTTGTAATATTCTATTGTAAAAACTTAGCCTCACAATATTTGCAAGCAGATTCTCTGTGTATGTTTGTGTCTCCCCTCCCAACTGTTTATTTTCTATAAGAATGTATTTTTTGCACAATATTTTTGAACTGTTACCTCCATCTTCTACATCTTACATTAGTATCTGGCTTTCAGCTGTACAGACAAAAACGTTTGTAATCAGTTTTTGTAAATAAGGCTTATGATGTAACAGCTATTTTTTGCTGTGTTTTTTACCCATAAACCTTATATTTTTACCAAATGAAGTTGTTGTGAGACTGACCCTCCCTGATTAATGAAAGCATCGTGGGTACCTTTTTGCAAAACTAAGACAATGGTTTTTGTAGAAGTGCAGCAAAATATGAACAGACTGCTTTTTGAAGCAGTTGCTTTCTCTACCTGGAGCACAGAACAGGTCCTTTGAGCCACTTAGAATGCGACTACACATGAGGAGTACAAGGAGCAATTGGCTCTTCTGAATTTACTGTTTTGAGTAAACTGGCCTCTTGTTGCCTGGTTGGCTCGCCTTGTGCTCCATTTATATTATTTATCTGTAATAACAGAACATTAACTTGCAATAGAATGTTGTGACTAGATAATAGTCTCTTGCTTTGGCAATAATTGCCTTGGCTGCACCTTGTGTTTGTGTTCTTGTTTCTGGGGTTATTGTGTCTTTTGTGTAAGCCGTGCTTTTCTTGGTACTGGTGTTGCACCATCAAACTGTTATCTAATCACAACATTTTATTCACTTGACATTATTTTGTAATCAAGAAATCAGGAATGGTATTCTACATTCTAGTGTAAAAGAAATAAAGTATTTAAATTGAGATTTGTATGGTTTGCTGGGTCAAACATTTAAATGTTTCCAATCTAAATTCTGTCTCTTCTACTTTCTAATTAACTTGCTAGATATATTTATAAGTAATGCAGTTTTTACTTTTTTATTTTGTAATATATTGTGATTTTGGAATTTATACTGTATTTGTATAATAGGAATATTCACAGCTAAAATGGAGTGAATAAAGAATGTAATTTTACTTGTGTTCTCTTCTGCTCTTTGCAATCCTGATGTAGTGAAGAACAAGACCCTTTCTTTAGCTCCCTGCCTTACTTACCCCGATGAGGGGGTGGGAGGAAGGGGCAAGGTACTTTACAAAAGTGAACCACTGTTAATCTTACTGTCTGTGAATGTGTGAAAGAAATGCAAGCATTTAAGGACAATAGAGTATCTGTAATTCTTCTATAAGAGATCTTAGCATATCTCTTTGCCAGTGAGAAGCATTTTGGTATATTAACGTGCCTTAGAGGTTCCCAAGCATACTACCTGGGCTGGTAATGACAGTGGTGGTGATGAACCAGCTCTGCTGGGCTGTGCGCACATGAGCTTGGCCTTCAGTAACTGGGAATCTCCATTCTGCAACCAGTTCCTAGTTTGAGATGTGCCCTCTTGCCAGTGAGGGTTGAACAGAGGTAATGTCATAAACAAATACAGCTGCTTTGCTCCCCTTACAAGATGGAAATGCCTTGCAAGTTGTTAAACAGTACTGTGTGTGTGCGTGCATGCTTTCACAAATCTACCTTCATCTCATCCCTAAAATTACTAGAACACTATCCTTAAATGACAGAAGGGTACTGAGTTCAAATTAGGATTAAGAGTTAATTGAGTAGCTGAAGTGCAGCAGTCTTACTTGAGCACAATTAATGATAGACTGCTGCAGGATTGATTGTGTGTGTATTTGGTACTGTTATGTGATGCAAAGAGTAGATGTAAATTATCTACATTGTTTCCAAAATACTGGTAAGTGCAAACTGTTTCCCCCCCATTTTATTTACACACAATCATGCTTTTTCTTTAAAAGTCAAATAATGGTGGAAATAAACAGTCTTTCTAGTCTGCTATTGCTTCACTTTACTGATTCGCTGGAAAGCTGACTTCTGAGGCGAGAGCAAGACAAAGATACAGACATGGATGTGTTCATGAGGAACAGGTATGGAAAACAGCTATTCAGGAGACTGTGAGCACAAAAATATTAATAAGGCATCACTAAATATCAGTGATGTGCTTAACTGATTAAAAACTTTGTATCCATACTGCTTAGGTTTTGGGTTGGATATGATTAATTCAGTCAAAGTTGTCAATATCCCAAACTTTAAAAAAACCCAGTTTCTTTTATGTCTCTTAGAATTGCCACTTCCAGCTATATCATGAATTGTGATTACAAGTTTTGTTTGTGTTTTGTGGCACAAACCTTAGAAACACTCGTGGAGTACGCTAAGCAAAGAAGAATTGATATTGCGTAGTGTTTGTTCTGTGAGATATAATTTATATTAAAAAATCAAAAGTTAAAAATAAGCAGTGCAGAATGTTAGGATAAGTTCCCACAGGGTTCCTCAGAAATTTTGATGCTACTTCATGAGTCACAGAAGTGTGCAGATAACTTTAAGGAATTTGAAAAAAAAAAAAAGGTTACTTGTTCAACTAGTTTGCAAAGATATTGTGGGTGTATTGCTGAAGCATGGTACAAGGTACCTGTTTTTGCAGCTTGCATTACGCTGTCTGTTCATAAAGGAAATGACAAAAATGGCATGTCAGACGTTTCAGACCCATGGAAAGTGAAAACTTTTTTTTATAGCTCTGGTGCTTAGAGTTCAGCTGAGACTCTCAGTTCAAATGCAAGCTAGTGGTGCCTTGCCTGAGTAGCAGCTGAGGCAGTTTTATAGAATAGTTTCATAAAGACAGTGATCCTAATACAGACAAAGCTTTATAAAACTGCTTGTAAAAGTGTCACTTGTTCCCAACAAAGGCAGAGGTAGATCCAAGTTTTCCCTTACTGTCCCCTGTTCGACGATGCCAGTAATGAGGGAAGGACAAAATTTGTCCTTGCTCATAATTTCAGTACCCAATTGTTTTAACCTTGGCTTGCAAAAACCCAGCTAATCCTTAGACCTGTCTGGGGATGTTGGTCAACAGACTCTTTATTATTGACAGTGAGAGAAAGAGATACTGATTTTCAGCATTCAGTTGTGTGGTCCATTAAGCCAGGTAGAAAATGCTTTAATTCTAAACTGAGCAAATGGAAAAAAAACTTTGCAATGCCATCTTCACCTGTATTTTCTGATATGATTGTGAATTAGATGATGTGTCAGATGCTTCATTTCAGGAGTTTCTTAGGTTGCCAAGACTATGTCATTCTGTCACTAAATGTGCAATGGATATGTTAGAATTTTCATGTATACTGAACAGACTTACAGAAAGCAAGGTTTGCAAGAACTGAATTGGTTTGTATGTACAATGAATGCATCCCAACATAAGGGTGGTGGGCAAGTGGGAAAAGGAAGATTTGTGTAAGCGTCCTTGTTCTTCATCTGAGTCAATGGTTTTCTTTTCAGAAAGTTCAGTTGATGATTCTTTGTGCTTAGTATCTTACTTAGGATGCACAGAAGTTGCCTAATGCCAGCTACTGGGCTTATCTGTCCTGTTACACTTGACTGGTATATTACATGTGCACCAGATAAAACAGTTACATTAATGTCACTTGTAAATAAAGGTGTATTTCAGTACTCCTTGTACATGTACAAAACCATGTGCATCCAAATCTTTCTTTTGTCTGCTTTTGCTTATTATGTCAGAATTAGTTGATAAAAATTTTGAGTATAAAATTCCAATTTTGGTTTCATGATGTGTCAGTGTGCACATACATGGCTTCTGAATCCAAGCAGAAAGTGATGATTGGTGTCTCACAACAGGGACAAGTACCTGGCATTAACTGTTATTTGCTTATTTTTTGATTATGCTCCTTCACACATATTTAACTGCTTATTGAGATACATTGATAAGTGTTCCTAGGAAGCTGGTGCAAAATGGTGCAAAATGAAAAAAACCTCATCTTTGATGTTAGAAAGATTGTCCCATTTCTTAATGGCCTGGTTATATGAAAGTATGCAGCACATGGAAATGTTGTGAATGACCATCTGAAAAGACTCCAGCTCTTCCAGATGTGATTCTGTAGTCATCAGGATTTTTTTAAAGAAGGAGAAAAATGTAAACTTTGAAATTTTTAGTAATATACAGGCTGATTTATAACACATACATGTGCCTTTTAGTTGGAAAAAGGTAGCTTTCATATTTCATGTTCAGTTTCAATTTATAACCTGTCTTTTTAAAAAGCTAGTTTATAGTAATAATGGGTAGAGAGCCATAATGATGCAGTATTAAATTGTACTTCAGTAATTTTTTTTCTGGAGTTAGTATTTAAAATCTTTTTTATACAAGGAAACCTATTCCTGGTATTCAGACTGTGAATTCATAGAATTAAAACACTGGCAAATTCCACGTTTCTGTTGCACAGGTGTTTATTATTCTGTCTCTTCATATGTTCTTCATAAGATCGAGCTTCTATGGAGAAAAATGTGAGTGTGCAATGTAGTAGCATGATGCATGTACACACAAAGGACTAATCTTTCCTGCATGATCTTAAATTTGGCATTTCCTGCATTTTTTTGTATGTGTTTTTAAACCTTGATGATTTTAATATGTATATTATTTCCTACAGTTTTTACTGGAATTTGTTGGCAATAAACTGTTGTGTCCTTCCCACGAGGGGTGGTTAGCAGTCTTTGAGCCTTCAGCACTGTAGCACAGTTAAGCTGTTTAAAGAGCAGCACCTGCAGTGAAGATGCCTGCTGTAGGAGGGGAGGGTGGCTGGGGGGATGTTGTAGCTGGGAGCGCGTTGTGAAAGAGCCCAGGTTGTCTTCTATCCTGTTGTCTTCTGTGTTCACCCACATCCCAAGCGTGAGGAGATCCTGACTCACTGGAGGTTGAGATTAGACATTAAGAAGTTCTTTACTATGGGGGTGGTGAAACACTGGAGCAGGTTGCCCAGTGAGGTGGTGAAGGCCCCATCCCTGGACATATCCAACGTCAGGCTTGATGGGGCTCTGAGCAACCTGATCTAGTAACAATATCCCTGCTCACTGTAGGGGTTGGACTAGGTGACCTCTAAAGGTCTCTTCCAACCTGACGCATTCTATGATGCGCAGTGGGCCTGTGCTGCTGCTCCAGTGACAGTGTGCATCAGGGTCACTGTTGCTGCTCGTTGGTGTTGAGCTATGAACAACTCCTCATCCTGCCAAGCTTTTGGAGGGTTGCAAAAGGAAGAAGGGGTGTAACCCTCTATCTCAGAAGAAACTAAACAGAATTTCACAATAAAAAATGCAGCATTTTTCTTCCCTATGGACTTTTGTTTCTAAATATTGATGACCCTAAGTGTGGTTGAATACCAACGTGGTTTGCAAGGACCAACATAATTTTTACAATCATATAAACCACAATAGCAGCTTTTTGAGACTCCAATACTTCTTGAAATACCCTTTTAAAAATTAATCAATAATTTCATTATCTAGACCATATTATTTTCACAGGTACAAGGATCCAACATTCGTCCTGCACATAACTTCTACTTTTTTGCTGAGTGTAAACCTTAATTTTGCAGCTATTCGACTAACCAACATTTCTGGGCAAGAAAACACATGGTTTCAGATTTCTGAGTGGGATTTGGAACTTGGTAAACTCTGTCAGTTTAACCTAGTATGGTTAAAAGCAATACTTCTTCCCATCACTGATGCTGTACTTGGGTTTAGATGTCTGCTTTTAGAAATAACATGATTTCTGGAACTCCAGCTGAGCTTCTTTTGGTATTTTTTTAGAGAGAGTCTGTGATCAAAAGGTAAATATATAATACAGTGCATTTTATATTTAAATTGCCTGTCTTCCATATGAGTTAAAGATGGAGCTTTGACTAAACAATGAAGCAATAACTAAGGTGTTTATATGAGTTTACTTTCCTACCAAACTTCAGCTCCACTGTATTAGGTTACTCATAGGGACTGACCTTGCCTTTTGTGGCTTAAGGTAGAAGCAATGACAAAATTACTGTCTCATTAATTACTGACACACAATTTCTATCACTCCTGCAAACCCTACTTGCAATCTATTTTATTCCTTTTAATTTTAATTTGTATTGATTGTTCAATATTTGCCCATTCAAGTTTATAAATATAAATCTTCAGCTTTAGATAAGGAATGTTTGTGCATGTGGCCTCCATTCCTTCTCCTGAACTGATGAGTTGAGCACATGTAGAATAAGATCTCTTACTTCAGATTTATACCCATAAAAGTGGTGAATAAGAAGTTTCCTTGGCTAAATGACTCTTTTTTATACTGTAGAGCATTTAGCACAACAAAACTGCAATCCCACTGGGACTTCAATGAGAAGCAGCATTACTAACAGCACACCCTTTGCAAATATCTGAAAACTTCATCTCTGTCTCATTTTTTTTGCCATGCAGCTTATCTGACTTACCAGGAAGTAAATATTTATGGATGTTTTTTCAATTAGGTAGTTGTCCTTTTGTATACGCTCATAATAATTCATGTAAAACATTCGTGTTAGTGTGATTCCTATTAGATTTCAATTTTTCAACTAGTATTTTACAGCAGTTGCCCTGAAGAGGTCCGGTAATACCTGAAATTGCTAGAAACTATAGCAAACAGTAAAAAAATCAGTTATTTGATTATGTGTTTGATAGCATTTGTGTAGTCAGTTTCCTCTCCTTGTAGAAGATTTTTATGGAGCTCTGACCAGAGACAAACACATTGCAAAATGGACAAATAGGACAAATCTAGGCTCTATTAGGTAAATTAAAGAATCCTTTAATGCAAATAGTTATTGTGGAAAGCTTCACCAAATATAATATTGGAAAGAGAGCTGTTGGGATACCCTAGTATGTATGTTCTTCAAAACCCTTTATTATCACTCTGAAATTGCTTCAACAAAAAAACCCAAAAGAACCAAAGATCTTCTACAATAAAATCTTGCCTAAAATGACTGCACAGAATTGCAATAATTCCCTGTCCTGCTTTTTCTGGAAGAGGGGAGGGAGGGAGAGTGAGCAAGCAACTGCGTGGTGTTTAGCTTCTTGCAGAGTTAAACCATGACATTCCCTGACCGTTTTGTCCTGTATGGCATTCTCACAACATATTTCCTGCTATATTTGCTTCCAGGAGTCCTTCAAATTATCAGCTAAGTAGTAATTAACATATGGGATAATGGTTTTCTTTAACCCTGGCAGGCCTGATGTGTACTTAGTTAGAGTGGGAACTGGGAGGGCAATATCATTCCTGAACGGAGTAGTGCTTGTTTGTCCATACATTAACTTTCTCTCTCTAACAATACATTCAGCATTAACCAGTGTCCAAAAGCTCAGTGACACTTAGTTCTATGTACTGGTCACAAAAGCCTCTGTAATTTCAATCAAGAAACTTGTCGGAGATGCATGACTAGAGTCGAACACCACCTAACTGATGCAGGTTTTATACCACATGGGTTAGCAGTTGGGTGCTCACACCTGAAGTTACAATACGTACCTGAAATGCACTTTGAATGCATATAAGAACCATCAGGCAATTACAGCATTTATCTGTGCAATTGTAAGTCCTGAGATGTCCTTGGGCTGGTTTGACCCAGGTTTTCTTGGGCCAACCATCCATCCCTGGGTGCAGTGAGGCATGTGCCACCCCAGGAGCCAGCATCCCAGCTCAGCATCTGTTTGCTTGGTGGCTGGGACAGAACAGGTCAGAGAAGGAGCAGAGTCAGTGAGCCCTGAGCTTGGTGTGCCAACACCACTCCTTGAATTCCCCTTTGAAACGATAATTTCTATGGCATTATTTAGTAAGTAAATACCAGAGAAAAATCTGGTGAGTTTTTTTGTTATTATCTGGACGCACACATGATGTATTGTACTAGACTCATCCCCTGGTGCCGAAAGACAGAAACAGCTCCAGGTGGGCTATGTCTGAAAGGAACCATGGCATCCATCATCCCAGAGAGAGGTTATACAACATGAACCTTGGCAGTGGCCTCAACCTTAACATCTACAGGAAATCTTTCTGCCAACTAGGCTTCTAGCCTGTGAAACCAAGTAGGTAATAGTAGATGCTCTACTTCAGGCAAGGGATTGAGTTAATCTCTGCTAAGACTTATGGTGCTTCCTCAAGCCTTTGAGCTTTATCTCAGTGCTCCCTGGATTGAGCTCTAGCCAGCCAGCAGCTATATCAAATCTCTTTTGGTCACTTGATATTGATAGAGGAGGCAGACAAGAAGCAGGTACTGTCACTGTGTAGGGAGTCTTGTGCTCCAGTGTATCTTGTTGGTTCTCCTCACAATGTCTTATATCACTCCTACCTAGTATGAAGTGTAAGGAAAAAGGAATGATACCCCACTGCAACATGGAATCAGCTCTTTTCCACTACTCCCTTAAAATCTCTCAGATAAAAATCTTCACGTCTGTGCCAAGCCAGTTATACTTACTTTTCCCCCCCCCCCTCCTACAGACTATAAATATATCACTAGGACTTCATAGCTAGCCATGGAGGCATTTTATGGCTCTGAAAATGCTCCAGACATTTGATAGCATGGAGATCTTCAGTGGAATGCAATCAGGTTTTCTATGAAATTCAACCCTGGATCCAGATTTATCTGGTGCTCGGATATTTGTTTCAGTCTGTTTACTACGACCATTATGTTTGTGAATCCCTCATAAACTTTAAGTGTTTATTCCCATAGCACAGGGATGAAATGTTGAGGATTGTTTTCAGTGATAGTGAATACTATCAAAACTAGGAAGGAGAGGAGAGTAGCACCTTAGAGCAGGAAATGTTATGTGACTGCTTAAAACCAAGAGAAAAAAAAACCCCAAAATTAATTTTTGACATGGACAAGTCTTCTTTCTTCTTTAAGTGAAACTATAATATGAGGCCAGATCTTAGGTACAGATCCATTTTCCAAGCAAATATCTGTAGTGATTGTGGATGAGAAAGGAAAAATGTAATAAAATTAACAGAAAAAAATGTTTATATATACACCAAAAAGATTAGGAGTGGATTTCTATCTTCTTATTACTAAAAAGACTAGCACTTGGAAAGAATAATTTCAGACTGAAAGCCTTATTTAGAGATGCTTATTCTTGCTAAATGTTCCTTATATTGAGTGTTTATGCATTTTCTAAATGCTCTGAAGAGAGGATCAAGATTTTGTCAACAAAAATGAAAGCAATGTGTCTGTCCCTGAGATCAAAGCATAGCAGGTGAGAAAGCCTTGCCTTTCAATGGTCTGATCTGTGGGGTTTGCATCTCACTTAAAACTTTGCCTTCATTTCCTTGGCGTAACAAATTATTTTCACATTTTTTGCAAGCCATTACATTTTCCCACCCAGAGATTAAATATGGATAGAGATCTTGGTTCTTGGAAGTCAAGTCCAAAATATATTTTAGAAATTTTACATCTGATAAGATTTGATTTATGTGTTGTTTTCCATTTCACAAACTTTATGGTATAATTCAAGCATATAGCTGTGAAAAGTAAGCTTGTGAAGAAGTATTAATTTCAACTTTATAGCCTTTTAAAGTAAGTGCTTACAGCTGTGTTAAGTTTGAGAAATAGGGAATTCCAAGGGGAAATATTACATTAATAGAGTGTTATAAAAATATGACATTTCATGTTCATATGTACTTTATTGCAAATTTCCAGATTTAATTTCTTAGGGAGAAAAAAAAGAATCAAGATCGGAGCTTATTTGGGCTGTGGGGACTGTGCTGATGGGCCAACTCATCCCAGCAAAACTCTGAACCTTGTTGCCTTCCGGAAAGAACAGCCTTTGTCTCTACTTGTTGCAGATGGGGAATTTAATGCAGAATTTGCTTACGTGGATTCTTGAAAGAATATCTTCGAAGGGGAGGATGTAATAGCATTGGCTGTATGGAGGTCAGCATCATCACCTGTACTGTATTTGAAATGTTATTTCCTGGCTTTCTTTCCTTCTATGCTGCCTGGTGGGATGAAGAAAGAGAATCCCTTTGCTAGGCTTTTGGAGGGTGTCTGTGCTGGAAAATAGCACTGTGCAGAGACACCTTGTTGAGCTCAGCAGGGGCAGCAGCATCACGACGGCAGCACGGTGCTCACTAGGTGGGAGGAAAAAACAGTCTCTGAAAGATGTTGGTAGGATCCTGAGCCACAGGATGGTTTTGCTGTCTCTCCCAGTGCACACGCAAGGTCCTGGGCACTGTGACAAGGTTCAGTGTCAATCTTAACACTCTGGAGCACAGGTCGACCTTCAGGGATTTAACTCTATGGGCTGGATTTCAAGGTATTCTTATTTTGTGCAGAGCTGCCATGCAACAACCTTACAATACAAAGCTGCAATAATTTTATGAGGAGTATGTAGCCCCAGGAGAGAATTTAAGATACTATATTAGATGTATAAAATTTCCACATATAACCAAATTGCCATTTAAGAGGAAGCTGTGGTGTCTACAAACAGGAAAATGGTATAGCAGTTATAAATAAATAATAGAAACCACTTTTTGGCAATTCTTGTGGAGAGGAGAGGGAATTACATGACAACAGCTCATTTTCAACCCCTAGGTAATATGAGTTAGCTGCTTTGCCAGTCCTTGTGACTCAGAGGATTGTCACCTCCTGCCCCTCCTTGGATCCCATTTACAAAGTGCCATGCTACAGCTGCAGAGCTCAGAAAGGTAGCTTAGAATAATGAGATGTTCTATGGTCACATTTCTGTGAAACACTTAAACTTTGCTCTGTTTTGGTTTTTTGGGGGGGTTGTTTGTTTGTTTGTTTGTTTGTTTCCCAAAGGTTCAGGAGGCAGTTGTCTGTTTCTAAATCGTGCAATTACTAAAGGTCACAACACAGCTGCTTATGCACATGCAAAAAAAAAAAAAGTTTATTTTCTCTTACTTGAAAATATTGCTTTCACCCTCTGTCATCTCATATGGGGCTATCACTGACTCGTGACAATACACAGCTTGTATTGCCAGCACTGTCTCTGGCATTACCTTCAACTTTGCTCTTGCCCTCTCAACCCCTTCTCCCTGTCCTTCTGCCAAACTATCACCATGCCCTGATCCCAGTGCCTCTTCCCTCTTCCCTCCCTTGCAGCATACATCACTTGCAGTGGTGATGACCAGTTTTCACAGCATCTATCCTAGCAATGTTGGACCTAACCTCCCTGACCCATAGAGCAGCAGCTGATTTTCAAGAGGGCGTAGCAACAGTGCTCATATTAATGCCAAGCCTTGTTTTCAGTAGTGATAACCTGGGAGGAAGTAGACCCCTTATAAATGATGGGATCAAGTGACCATTAGGAGCAAGGCAGTCTTCATCTTGTTTTCATGAGCATTGCCAGAGACATCAGAGCTGTAGATGCTGCAGACAAATCAGCCCCCGAGAGGGCCACCAGCTGTCCTGATGGACCAGAGCCTGCAGCTTGGGCTGCAAGTGGGCGAGTGAGGCACCCGAACAAGCAGAGCCATTGGTTACCCTGCTGGTATCTCAGCTATTGCTCCCTGGAAACATGAGGTCTGACAGGCTACAATACCTGCTACCTCTCCATCCTTTGAAAACATGGTGTTTTGTGAGGTACATATTATTTTCAGGTTTTTAAAAGCTGTGTTGGGCTGCAAATTCTTCTGCATTTGAGTTATCTTGTATTCTACATGGCACCGTATAAAACTGTCACCCTGACTTTGGAGCTGTAAGTTAGAATCTCTGCAATAGCACAGCTTTACCCAGAGCTTCATTGGTCGTGCAGCTGCTCTTGCTCAATTTCTTCATATCAGAGATGCAAGGAACAACGCTCTCGTAGCATTAGCATGCCACGAACTTCAACTAACAGGCTTTATAAACAGCAGAAAGTACAATAGAGCTGCTATGAGTCATGGTAGATTTGATACATGCACTTTATTTTTCCTTATTTTTCTGTGCCTGTAAATTGCAAATTCATGATAGATGCACTTGAAACATTTGACATTTCTCATTTTTCATTCTGTTAGGCTCCTTTTGCTGTTTTCCTTTAGGCTGTAACCCTTTTCTGGCAAACTTGCTTTGCATTTGTTTTTGAGTAGGTACATGTGCATATGTCTATTTATATACTAAAACATAACATTCTCAATGTTTAGTAGGAGAGAAATATAGCATTTACTCATGCATCTGAAAGTATTAAACAGAAAACTCACACAGTAGATCCAGTTAAGTGTTCTGCTAAAAACAGTCCTTATAAAAGTCAAAAGAAGTGTCTTATGTTCAAATATAAAACAATTAATATCCCTTAATGAGCTTAACATTGTAATGCTAGCCTTGCATTTGAGCAGAATGATGTCTCTGACAGAATTTCCATTAAAAGAATAATCATATAGTTAACATTAAAAACACATTTGTTTCAGTGAAGTTCACAACTTTCAAAAAGACTTAGACTTAACCATCCATTTCTTTGTATTTACGGTGCTGGTAGGATCAGTAATGCTGTTTGGCCAATGCAGAACACGGTGCCAGCTCTTTGATTAATAATAATTTGCAAAATACGTCCCCTCCTCTCAGGCTGTTTGATATCACTAATTTGTTTTAATTTGCTGTATTAAATATTTTCTCTCTATACCAAACATGATTAGGGATAGAATCATGTTAGCAAAGCTTTTTGTCTCTAAACTTACGTGTAATTTATTGTAGCATCTCTTCAATACCCTTAAAAAACATAAGGAGATTAAAAACCTCAGTATGTTATATTCCACTGGCAGATGAGGTTGAGTCTTTTTTATCTTACATAACTGGATAAACAGTTTTGTAGGAAAATAGCGTTACCATCATATGTTCTTCTCTTAAGCAGTAGGAGCATAAATAATCTTCAACAGAAATGCCTCTAAAAATAGAAAAGGATAAGTGAGTTGCACTGTGTACCTTTGGCATTCAGTTCTACCAGTACAGATATAAATCGAAATACTGCGATGCTATGCTTTTTCAACCCTGCAGAAAAATTGGTCTCTGTAAATAAGTGTCATGCATATGACTGTGTATTGCTGTAATGATAATTCGTGCTTACTTCTCCAATGTTCAGAACTCCTGCTCCTTACAGTGCTGAACCTGTAAATAAATGAATCAGACACCTAAATAATGGGAACAAGAATAATAGTTAGGTTGTTTGTAATGTGTCTCGTGTTTCATTAACTCTTTGCAGTTCCTCACAGGTTTTAGTCAAGCAGAATTTCAGCTCAATTGTAAAAGCCAATGTGAGCTAAGTGTGCTTTGGGCTAAACTTTATTACCTTCTTTTTCATTGCTTTTGGTTAGTGTGCCAGAAAAGTTCACCTATCTTGAAAAGAGACACCATCGTAATTTGTTACATATGTCGCTACAACCAGGTGCTTATGATGGAGGAATTCAGTAGCTTCTTAAAGAGATTAACAGATTACATTACAGTTTGAAGGGAGCATTATTAGAGGATTAGAAACCTCTCTTATCAACTAAGATTAAAAGCACTAGCAATCTAAGGCATTACATTGCTGGATTTGCAAAGATATAGGTATGTGGGTGTGCACTTTCTAACCTTATGAGTAGATGTGGTTTTGGCTGATGTGGAAAGCATTATTGGTGCCAGAATTCCTAAACACACCCAGAACACCTATTGCACATCGAGAGCACCTCCTGTTGCTGATAGAGAGGGGGATAATCAAAGTTTAGCTTTACAACACACTGAAAAACATCTGCTGATGTGGTGAACTATTTTTAAGTACAATGTTTATTCCAAAAAAATGGAATCTACATGGAAAACATTTTGCAGTTATTTTCAGTTGTACGTTAATTAAAGAATGCAATAGGCTTTTACTGCTTTTAATGCCATATGTATGGCGTGGTTCTTAAAGGTCATGAGTTTGTTAGAAGCTGTATGAATGTGTGCTTCTTGTAATGTTTGTAATGTAAAAATTATATTGTAATGTAAAACTTCTAAGGTTTTTAAACTTCTCATATATATAGTTAAGATGAAGCAACTCTGTTCCTCTCGTGACGAATGAATGTGTATGGATAATGGCAGTCACTGTGGCAGTGCATAGTTATTGCAACAGCAATCACTTTGAAGAAACCTAACCACTTTGCAATACAGAGCTGGGCCCTCAGACCCGAATGAGGGGTGTCTGAGCTCAGCATTTTCAATATTCAGTTCTACAGTGTAAAAAAGTTTTTATCCTGAAACAAAGCTCCTCTGAAATTATTGCATTTTTCAGAGCTATGATTTTGATACAAAACTATACCCCTAACAATTGTGCACTCTTTGTAGCTTGGAACCTGTTCAGAAAATAATTTAATGTTTATAAATTATATCAGAAAAAAAAAATCATTTCCAGGAACTTCAAGTCTTTCCAAGAATTGCCGCTTTGAACAACCCTGTGCCACTTAACTTGCCATTAGAAAAAAGAAATAACTGCAGTGAATAATCAAGACTGTGCCTCAGGAAAAAAAAAAAAGAGTAGCACAGCTCCATGGCTCTGACAGTCAGGATCCTACATCACATTGTGCAGAATAAGAACGGAGGAGCAGCTGGATTGATTCAGAGTGAGGGGTGGCAGCGCTGGGTAGTCTCTCTCCTGTAGTAGCAGTAAGCTACCTATAGGTGTAAGCAGACACCCGGGGGGGGAAACATGCTAAGCATATGTGACATTTCCCCTAAAATTTTCCCCATGCATGACTACTTACAGCTAAGGGGACTGTCTGATGGAGTTGGTCTCTTTGGTAACCCCTTCTCTTGCAAGCATGCCCCAAGTGATGGGTTGTCTCCCTTGATTTCCCTTGCATCTGGAACTTCCTTTGGCCATGCATGGCACCTTTTGAACACCTTGTATCTCACCCCATGTGCCACAGGTTCTCAGAGAAACTGCAAGGCTGAAGCTGAGCAGCTCCTGCCCCCAGAACGGGCAGTGCTGCCAAGGCAGAAACAGCTAGCTGCCCGTTACCAGCATTTCACACCATTTGCCACCCCTGTCTCAGACCTCTCAGGCTTGAGCAAGAAAACCTGATAAAAAGATGAAGCTGAGCCTTCAGAAGACGAACTACAGCTGTCAAGGTAAACAGAGAAAAACGCTTTCCTTCAAGCTCCACAGGCAGTGAATGACCTGTCCCTTCTGTTTCCCTGTAGGAGATAAACAGCTCACCACCTTGCCTCACTCACACTCTGTCCTGGAGACTCTCCTCTCAGCTGGTTAGCACACATAACGAAACTCAGAGGTGTTTCTTCAGCTTGTGTTCAGCTTTGAGTGACACTGCTCTGTTTGAAGAAAGGCCTGCATACCTGCAAGCTTTTTTTCCCCTATCAGCTGGTCTATGGAAGATTTTGCTCTTCCCATAAACTCTTCCTTTCTCATGCCCTTGGACATTCATGGCGGTAACAACAGCTGCCAGGGAAATGGCTGTCAGGGGAATAGTACCGCTTGAATTACTGCAGGCTGCTTGTTTCATTTTTAGATTGTATTTAGTGTCAGTAACAAATACTTAAGCTTTACTAGCACTGAATCCTCAGTGTAGCGGAAGTCAAGGCTGTGAGGTTAGGATAACTGGGTAAGTAGGCCAATAAGTAATTATGATAAGAAGGTTAGGATAATTAGTAACAGCAATAAATGTTATCTAAAGTTATCCCACTTGAGTTCTCCGTTCTACATTTTGTCAGTGATCATTTTCTTAGGGCTAGCAGTAACTTGTTAAACACTGTTTCAGTCATAGAAGTTACAATTAAATGACGGTGATGGGGCAGGATAACTGTTGTTTGATATAACTGATGTTAGTAAAACAGAATATTTTACATTGGATGATACAGTAGGTGTATATTAATGAGCAATGAAAGTCCAAACCTGAAGTTAATGCAAATGGAAAGATAAGGAAGTTTTAAACAGCAACACATTTGAAGTGAAACAGCCTGCAGCTGATCTGACTGAAATAGGATATTAAAGAAAGCACACACAATTAGCAGTTTGGTGCAGCTATGATTAATATTTGCACACAGACTGTGCTCAGCACTGGAGATATGAAATTCCAGGTGAAATGTGGTTCTTGGCTTTCTTTCAATGTCTTTTCTTCTACTGTTTTTAGGGTTTGAGTCTACTGTGCCTGGGTTATTCATTCCAGCTTCTCCTATTATTGAAATCTGGGTGACTTTGAGCCTAGGCTAGTGAGTGAGGAACAGACTGTCTGCTTCCAGGTTGGATGCAAGTTGGATCGTTCATGGGCTAATAATTCTCCTGGAACTTTTCTGTAGTTTGTCTCAAAGTGAAAGATGTTCTTCCGTAAGTGTCACCATTGGCTGGTAGAGCATTATAAGTACAAAGAACCACAGGCACACGTGGGTTGACAACTACACAAATGATGCAGCTTTGCCATAAAGTTGCCCAGTTGAAATGCTGAAGGAAACCTTCAGAGAACACATCACAGTTGCGTATTCTGCTTTCTTGCTATTGCTAATGTTTTCATTTTCTGTCCACATTGTCCTAGAAATTAAAGACAGAAATAAAGGCTACATGCTTGTCCCAGAGGTTCCTGTCTGAAGAACCTAAAGTTTGAATAATAATCTTGTAGCCTGGCAAATGTATGCAATCTTTTGTTTTCTCCTATGTTAGTAGAAGTCAACAGGTAAGGATTATACTACAACATTTTCTAAAAAAATAAGGAAAACAGTGATCACTGAGCATGTTACTACATACGTATCTTTCTGAATCTGTTCAAGCAACAGTTCACTTGCAACAGGGAGAAGAGGATCAGAGAAGAAAATACTATTTGACAAGCTCCTCAGCATCTCCTGATTTTGCAGAAGTGAACTTTTTCTTTTCTTTCCAGAAAACCCCCAATCCGCTTCAGATGCAGGTCTAAATTTAAAGTTTGCAGTTTGCCTACAGCCTTGCTGAAAGGGAAAACGGTGGTGACAAAATGGTGACACAGGGCTTGAATTCCTCATGCTTCACTTGTTAACATCCACTGGGGCTTCCTTGAACCATAAAAGGTCTTGGACTTCAACCTGAAAACCAAACCTGCATATGTTAGTTTGACTTCAGGGAAAGTTTTCTTTTTTCTTTTCATAAAGGAGAAACTTCAGGATCCATCCAGTTCTCAGAGGCATGATATTTTAAAAAAATTATTGTTCAAACCACTGGTCTTCCTGAATATCTTTTATTTTGCAAATGTATCTTTCTTTTTGAGAAGACAAATACAAATGCTGCAGGGTTATTAGACCTACCAGATTAGGTGCGGGCCTGATGTGAATGATGGATGTCTACATGGGAACAGTTTTCCATAATTTCAGTTTAGCCATGGTCAGGGTTCAGTAAAACCTACAGAGAAGTGTAGATGTATGCCTAAATATCACCTCAAATAAATCAGTGGCGTACATGCCTCTACATACTTTATAAAGCAATAACATACAGGAGCTCCCGGCAAAGGTGGTGTTAAAGACTGTATAAAGAGGTATCAAAGTCAGTCTGTGCTTCAGAGAGCTTGCACAAATGCAAAATAAGGTGTTGCAGAAGAATGAAGTAAGCCAGATGATTTTTCTGTGTTCTGAGAACATCAGAATAATAAGATGAATAGTTTAGTCAAAGTACCAGCTTGCTGCTTAGGGATACACTTTGTAGTTGATGTTGTAGCACTCACCCTTTTGAAAACAAAGCCTGAAAGCAGTATGTATCATAAGACATTTATCCAGGCTAATAATACAAATGTATTCTCGCGCACACACACATATATACATATATGTACACACATGCACAAACACTTGCGTGCTTATCATAGGTCAAAGTATATTGCTGACAGTAATTATAGGTTCAGAAATACATTACATTTCTTTAACTTAATAAAGCCTTAAACAAAATGAAATACAACTTTTATATGATCTTTCATTTTGCCAGATCTGACATTTTTCTAAAGTTTCATGTTAAAAATTCCTCATGTCTGCCAGGAATCAAACTGCATGACTAGTAAGGAGTGATTTACCGGAATTTTTCAATCTCTATGAAGCACAAAAGATTCAGTAGTTAAATGCATTTTACTCAGCTAACCATTGCCTCTGAGGTTCAGCAAGAGGCTGGTGAGTTTCCAACAAGGCTTGTAAGTTTGCAACATGGACTTGAATTGTGCTTCCATGAGGTGTCTTGGGGCTTCAGTCTCTTTGTCCTTGCTTCCAAAGTTGGGGTTGGGGCCTTTGTCTTCTCTGCTGAAAGGATCTCTTTTGCTCCCATTTAGAACTTTTTGAGAAAAAAAAAATAAGGAAAGAGTTGAGAAAAAAACCTACATTTCTTTAAAGGAAGTTTTTGTCAATACTTTGTACCATGTATCCATTATACGTTTTTGGGGTTCAAAGTAATTATTGTATGGCCTTGAAAATTCAGACAATGGCTGTACATATTTTAAGCTTCCCTTCTTTAGCTGATTCTTCCTGCATACGCAGATGACATTCCTATATTTCCCTGAAGGAAGAGATGTTTGTGTATTTGATGGATAGTTAGAAAATAAAATAGCAGGAAGCAATGAAAATAAAAATTCCTCAGAGACAGAGTAACGTGGCTGTTACATAAAGCATGGAACCATTTGTCATGTAGAGGAATCCAGAGCAAGTGACTGAGTGGAGGCAGTTAAAGGGTGGCTGGAGAGCAGGGTGCAAATGCATCTGCAGAAGGAGTTGACTTCAGCTGCATGCAGATTGCAAGAGAACAGTTGGGACCACTTGTTGAACAGAAGCAAGATACTGACATCAAGTACAGGTGGGAATCCATGCAGGTGAGAAATCTGATTCCAATTTGGTTTTATTTTTTTGCTTTGGATATTGGAAATTCTTCTCTAAAACAAAGACCATGGCATTTTGTATTCAACAGAAATGAACTGGTGCAGCACAGCCATGCCTATCTTCCACTAATGCAGACTAACAGCAGATCTGTATTGTCATTGAGCTATCTGCTTTTCTGTCCATATATTTATTGCTTATAGATAACAGACCACTGTTGTGCCTGTATAACCTGTTCAACTGCCCTGCTTTCCTCACGGGTTCCTCTCAGCCCTATGTGCACTGCTCTGTGCACTCTTGCTGCTGCTCCATTTGAGATGTCTTTGTCTTCTCCGTCCCTTTTGAGCAAGTCTGAGATGCTGCCTGTGGGGCTTGGTCCAGAGAGCACTGATACATGGCTGGTTGTTTTCAGTGTGGTAGCTGAGAATTTATGAGCCAATATGGTTGTATTGTGTAAAACATCTTATAAGAATGGCTGAAAGATAGTTATTTTAAAACTTTTGGTCAAGATAATGCATTACAAAATAGTTACAAAACCACAGCTGCCCTTTCTGCATTGGATAGATTCTGTAGGTCTTTCAGGCTACAGCTGTACCACTAATCTATTTAATACCAGGATCTAAGCCCAGAGTAATAACCAAACTGCTAGTTCAGTTCCTGGCACAGTTTCAGCCTTTGTTCACTAGCGCTTCCCTCAAAAATTCTTGGATCAGTCCAGAGCTCAGCTGCTGCTGGGAACTATTCCCAAAAGGCAGGAGCACTCTCATTTCCTGGAAGCATGAGGAAGTTTACCTGTAGAGCTGCAAGTTGGGCCATGTCCATCGATCTCAAGGCCAGAGGATAAGCCTTGACCTCTTAAATTTACCTGTGTAGTAAAGACGTAATAGTCTTAATGCAGTTTCCAGTGGAAAATGACAATGTCTCCCTGTCAAAAGAGAATAACTCAGGATTGCCAGCATAGACTACAGCAATGGGATGAGAGCCATCTTTGTGAGAGCCAGACTGAACATGCTTTCTGCATTGTTATTAAAAATAATCTGTGTAAAGGTCTCTCTTCGTGCAAGTAAAGCTTAGTTGGAATTATGTGAAGAATTAATGATGGAGAAAATGTTAAATGTAGAGGAAATCTCATATAAGAGTTGGCAGAGAAAAGAGAAAAGGGAGGGAAACATCCTGAAGGCAAAGTGATACTGCAGTGGTAGTGGCATTGCAGGAGCAGTGGTACTACTGGGGCAGTGCTACTGCAGGGGCAGTGGTACCGCAGAGGCAGTGGCACAATAGATTGAACAGAAGGGGAATGTTGGCTGAAACCCAAACAGTAGGAAAAAGTGTAGACGAATGTCTACAGACAAATCTCCTGTGTACAATACTCTCGTGTTACCAGAGAAATGGTGTTCTCCAGGTCCAGTGTCCAGTGCAGTCTTCTGAATCCCATTGTCCATCAACCTGGGTGACCATGGACAGTGCAGAGCAGTTCGGAGGAGCAGCTGGGGATGGTGTTTCCCTGCTTGGCTGCCCCTTGTCACAGCAAACACAGTCAGCTCTAGCACCATAGCTAAGCTGAGCAAGAGAAAAGAAAGAAGAGTAGCACCAAAATCAGAGGGGATTTCTCTCCTTTTGCTGCTCTCTTCCAACTCTGTGGTTGATGTTGCTACTGGGAAACCCCTGACAGACTGAAGCCATGTGTTGGACTGAGCAGATCAACAATGTTCAGCAGCTGGACACTGAGCAATGAAAATAGTGACTGCTTAGTGAATTAAACTTGTTTCCTTGCAAGTTTTTTCTTAATGTTGACAGAAGTGATCTAAGGAATCATATTTACCACCAGAAAAGATGTTGGACCTAAGCTAACCATAAAAAAGAATAATATCCTTATTTTCTTTATTGTGCTTACATGTCAAGGGAGGCTAATCCTGATGGGATAAGTGAGTTTTTGCCATGTCTATTTGATTTAGAATGCTCTGAATTGAAGCCTGTGCATATTTGCAGATTGAATGAAGAGGAAATACTAATCTGGTAATAAAGCCTCTTATTCTGACGTGTACACAAGAGTAACAATAAAGATCTGGTTACAGAAAGTAAAAGTGTTAAGGTAACATGATTTAAAATAAAGAAATAGGGTGTTTTATTTACTGGATTTTGAACGGAAAACAGAAACTAGACAAAGCATATTTTGTATGAAACTTAATTTGATGGAGAATCGTTTGGAACTGTTCTCTTCAATGTGGCCAAATGTATTTCAACATTTGTGGCATTGCTAACTACCAAAGTTATGATTTGGAGTTTAAAGTTGATGAGTATATGAGGCAATTTTAAAAGTACATCATAAAAGATTACATCTATGCAAAACATTTTAATAATCAGCAATATTGTGAGAGGAAAATAATATGTATGACAACTTAATGTGATTTTTGCTAACCCAATTACATTTTCAAAGTTTGCATACTATAGCGAGAGTTCTGCAGTCTGCCTCTGCTCAAAAGGTTGCTCAGCTCATTAGCATCACAATTTTTTGAGTAATAACAATAAAACATTTGTCTTCTATGAACAAAGTGCTGGTGAAAATTGTTGTTGCTACCAAGTGTATATGGAAATGAGATTCATTTGGTTTTATGTGGTTGTGGGCAAATATAAACAAAAATTTTGAACCATAAATGTCAGCATTAACCTTTAGCTTGAAGGTCTCTCTCAACCTGTAGGGAATGTTGGATAAAAGAGAAATAAAATTGAAATAGAATAGAAATCCCTCATAAAATGTCATTTTTAATGTAACAGTATTAGAATTTAAGACACTACCAGAACCATACCAATAAATTAATATTAAAATTAAAGGTCTCTCTAACTTAGCTGTTTAAACAAAAAGCTGCTGCAGACAGCAGTACAGAATAATGAATTAGTGTTAGAAACACGAAGGTCAGTCTCTCAGATTCTGCCAGTCACGTCCTCCTTAAAACAAAAAAGCACAAAAAGAACAATGAGAATCGAAATAAATCAGTAAACAAGGAACTCAAATTTAGGAAGATATAAGAGGAAACTTTTTTTCCCCAAAAAACCAATTCCATCTGCAAAAGAAGGTAAATTGTTGCATTGCCAGCCTTATCAGCTCTTTGTATTATAATCATGCTTAAGAATCCTGCTCCTAGAATTATTCAAATACCATGGAGACTATTTCTGGACATTCTTAAGCTGAATAAACCATTAAGCATTGTATATAAAATCTGCAGAATAAAAAATCTACTATTTGATTTAAATTTTTAATGGAACATTCAAGGCCTATTAAAGTTATGAGCTTTTAGGGTGATGTAAAATGCTCTTTAATAAACTGCAGCACATTGTGACTCCCTGTTTCATCTGTATTACTTAATGGTCTTAGGTCTTGCTACCATTAGGCTAAATTGATCAAATGACTGGAAACTTTGTTAATTGGGAGGAGATGGGGAAATACCAGTCATTAGTCATTAATAATTTAACTTTTTGTATCTGCCTTTAGAAAAGCACCAGCAGAACATACTGGACACTAAGTATGTTTTAATTAGAACAGAGAGATAAAGCCATAGCATCATGTTGAAAGAGGCGTTTTACCTGGACTTCAGTGAATTTAAGAGTAAGAGGGCATTAAGACAATTTGTGGTAGGAGTACCCTTCTAAAGTTAATATTCTTAAGGCTTCCAGCTGATCAGCAGTTGTCATGTGTCAACTACTTGCAGCACATTTAATGTCAGCTTGCTTGAAACGAAGTAGTTAACATTAAAAGCAAAAGTACTACGTTGTTTATCAAACATAATCAGCAAAACCCTCCTTGCAAAAAAAGGCAGCTTCACTGTGTTTCCTCAAGTGCTGAAATACTCGAGGCTTCCCAAGCTCCTGTAGTGGCTTCAGCTCATTGCAGATGGTAGAAAAATGGAGGTTGTAACACAGGCAGGTTCAGGAAGGTGAGGTTTTGCAACACAACTCCCTGACACTGTAAGCACTGCTGGGTATGATGTTATATGCACACCCAAGTATTGTCAGGATCTGGATAGAGTGACAAAAATCCCACCCCCAGTCAATGCCTTGTCTTTTATTGCCTCTCCCAGCAGTGGAGCTGCACTCTGCCAACCTCTATGCAGAGAATGGGTGCTGCAGAAATCAGAGCAAAGTATTCAGTAGGAAATGAATGATGGAAAATAAATCTCTTCTTGTTCTTAATGATAAGTTGTTCCTTAGTGTGCCTTGATTTGGCAGCCTGCCAAATTGGTATTTCCCTGCTGCGTGCTCCACTCTGCGGGATGGGATAGGGCAGGGTGGGATGGTGTGGGCTGGGATATGATGGGGTGAATGTTGGAGTGGGCTTTCTCATCTAGGAGTGCTGGATGCTGTTTGTCCTGCTCCCTCTGATGGCAGCTGCTTTCTTCTGCCTACTGATGTGAGAAGGCAACTGGTGATGTCCAGGTAGATGTCCTGTGGTAGGCTGCCACATTACTTGTTAGAGCAGTAATTTTTTGCTTTGTTTCATATTTCAGTAATGAGATAGTACTAGAAAACTTGAACAATAATCCCCACCTGAATATTTCAGCATCAAGGCAATGGTTTGAGCACCTTTCCACTCCAAGACATGGATCCTCAAACGACAAATGATAAAATATGTGTTTTTATTTGTGGCCCTTTCCCTGAGAAATGTGCAGTTTGAATCCTTTGTCAAGAAGTATTGAGCCTGAGAATGAAGCTTAATATTGTTTTTAATAGAAAGGTCAGTGATAGCTGGCCATATTTCAAAAATTCCTATGAGAAAGAACTCAGCTTGTCTCTCGACGGAGCTGCAGATGAGCAATGATCCAAGCACAAGAGAAGTCAGTTTGGCTGCCCAGGGGATCAAGATGGCTCATATTGGAACAGGGATTTCTGCAAAAATGAGTTATGGTTTTCCAGACCAGTCAGCCATGCCTGCTTTCCATGAAGAAAAAAGAGCATTATTTGGAATCTGAGGTTCAGCACTGGATTTTCTCTAATGCTTATCATTGCTCAGCTACTCTTGAGCATCAGCTACCACACTGGTGCTTCATCCACACCTCTATCTCTGCAAGCACTGCTTCAGTCCAGATCTGCTTCACATGGTGGGCACCAGCAGACTGAGTGCCCTTTGGTTTGGTTACAATTCACTCCAGATTTGCTACAATGCTGTTTATAAATTTTCTCTTCCAAAAAACCACTCTCAGCTCAATCCACCTTTTCAACTTTGGGGGACTTTGTTTCACTGGAATCCAGCAATCTCCATGCAGTCATTGTTGATACTGAAGCTCATGGTACGAGTCATAAAGATGGCTGCAGGAATCCTTGCTGATACTGCCTTTTTTTCACCAACTGAAATCAGAATCTCACTTGAGAGATGTCTCCTGTTAAGGAGTATTTTTATTCCACTCTTTGATTGTTTCCACATAATAGAGGTCTTTTCCCAGCGTTTACTAGTTTTTCATTTGGGGAACAGACATCACACAGCCTCACCCCAGAAGGCAGGTATCAGATAGGTGGGAATCTCCTCCTGGGAGAAGGTCTTTGATACATTCTGTTCAGATTAATCCCACCAACCTCCCACCTTCCCTGTTCTTGCAATAGCCTGTTTTGGATTCTAGGCAATAAAGGAACAACATTAGTTTCAAATGTTTCGTTCTCAGAAAGGTTTAGGTGAACACAAGGGCACGCAAGGTTAAGAGCTTGTATGTGGTCCTGACAGAAACTGTTAGTTAAAGATGCCATGGGGAAAGCAGAAACACAGTGGGCGTTTAGAGAAAAATCTTTCCAGGGGAAAATTTGTTCTTGGAGGGTAAGCAAGTGTGAATAAACTAATCTTTCTGTGGATTATTTTCTTTTCTCCCTTCTCATTTCCCCACATCTAAATAGATTATCTGTCTCTGATTCAGTGGTCATAGAATGCTATAGGGTAGTGGATGATAAATATATTGTACACTGAAAAGAAGATAATATTGTATGGCAGCCAGGGAGATGTTCTGTAGTACCAGTGTGTCCTATTTGATTTGACCAGGGACACTTCAGTCTATCAAGCAGTGCATTATCATTTCAAGCTCAGGGAGGGATACACTATTAATCTAAGTGAGCTGCAGTCAGACTTGACAGGCAGGAGACAAATCCCTAATCAATCTTTTAATCACCCACCTGGGGTGATTTGAATAAAGTCAATTAAGGGATCTTTCATCA
>NW_010164902.1:0-8611 GCF_000695765.1 Mesitornis unicolor | reverse complement strand
CAGGAAAAGCTGTACTCAGCTAGTTGAGGAAATATATGTAAGATCTCCTTTGTGAAGATGTGTTTAGAATAAAACTCTGTGGGTATTTTTCTCTTCCCTCATTCCTTTAGTGCAGAGTAAGCAGGATGAGAAAGGAAATATGAGTGTAGGATAACTGTATAAAGCTTCAAAATAATACAATCACAAATATGTATTTGGAATTTATTTCCTCATTCTCCAGAAGTGCTGCAAACATGCCAGAAAATGCCAGACTGCAAAGAAACATAAATACTGCATATTTATTTTCATAGACCAGCTTTATACAACATCACGGTCAAATAATCGGATGAGGTGTTAAAGGACTGCTTTTGCTGTTGTAGATAGTGAAGAACTATATTGTACAGAGGATCACAGAATGACAGAATGTTTGGAGTTGGAAGGGACCTCGAAAGATCATCCAGTCCAAGCCCACTGCCAGAGCAGGATCACCTAGACTAGGAGTCACCTAGGAACAAGTTCAGGTGGATTTTGAATGTCTCCAGAGAAGGAGACTCCACAACCTCTCTGGGCAGCCTGGTCCAGTGCTCTGTAACGCTCACAGTGAAAAAGTTTTTTCTTAAGTTCACATGGAACTTCCTATGCTCTAGCTTGTTCCCATTGCCCCTTGTCCTGTCATTGGCTATCACTGAGAAGAGCCTGGCTCCGTCCTCCTTACACTCGCCGTTTACAAATTTATAAACATTAATGAGGTCACCCCTCAGTTTCCTCTTCTCCAAGCTGAAGAGACCGAGCTCCCTCAGCCGCTCCTCATAAGGGAGATGCTCCACTCCCTCAGTCATCTTTGTGGCCCTGCACTGGACTCTTACAAGCAGTTCCCTGTCCTTCTTGAACTGAGGGGGCCAGAACTGGATTGAAGGATGGGGCAGAATGACTTTTATAATTTCCTTTTTATCTGTTGGCTTTTCTGATGTAATTTGTTACTAATATTTTATATTCAAAACTCCTGTCAATGCTAATGACGCACAGGGTGTCCATAGAAAGCAAAACTTTGTTGTAATTTCTAAGCAGAGATATTATATTTTAACCCATTAGGATATGGCTCTAAGTTTGAGCACAAGGTTATTCCTTTCTGTTGGATCTTGAATTGTGTCATTTGCTTACTGAGACTTAATATTTACAGATCTTTGAAGGTATGACCTGTTGTGCAATTGATTTGGTTCTGGAAAAGGTAGGGCCACAGTGTTGTAATTTGTAGTGTTTGTCATTCTTGTAGTCACATAGATTTAAATTTGAAAAGCAGCTTAATCTTAAAACCACCTGGCAGTCTATCTGCAGCATGACCATGAAAATGTGACTAAAACTAAAAAGTACCCTCTCAGGACATCCCTAATGGAGCCTCTATTAGTGGGGGACTAAAATTGCTGAGGAAATTTTCAGGATAAACATGTTAAAACAACTCATATGCTGTGGTTGCTAGGCTTCTTCCTCAGCCTTGTTTTAAGAGCTTTGTTGTGCAATTTGTGCTCTTTGTTCTTGTTTGAAATACATCCAGGTTTAAACTTCTATCACTTGTACATCAGGAGAGATCAAACCTCTTCAATTCTGTGACAGTGTTTTTTTTTTTTCTTCTACAATGGAGTCATTTTTGTGCTCCATTTGGGACTTAGCAGTAAAGGTCAAGGTGACACTTAAATAATAAGCTTTTATTTTTCCTCTCTACTTCGATCTTAAACTGAACAAAATCACCAGCTGCTGGTAATGTTGTCTCCCATTCTTATCTCTGCAGAAGTTTGAGATAAGTTTCAAAACAAACAAACAAAACCCACCTGAGAGGGGTGCAGGATTGCAGTGACATTTTCTGTAATCTGCTTTGGCACCATTTTGATACGCCCTTGTGTGAGCAGCTAAAACCACTTCCTTTTCGAATTGCAGGTGTCATTGCAAACTGTAGCCCAGAATCACGGGGATGTCTAGGAACCTGACTTGGACACCTGAATATCAACCATATCACAGTTGATGGGTTGTCATGTGTGTGGTTGATGTGAGCCACCTTTACACACTTGGAAAAAAAGAAATAGACCTCTTCTGTACAACTGGACCTACACACTTGCTTTTGTTGTGGTTGCTCTGGTTTGGATATGTTCATTTTGAAATAAGAGGTGGAATTTTCTGATTGCTGCACATGATCAGTGAGACATTAGCTGCAATTTCAGATTTTGTTTTCCAAAGGAAGGCAGGAGCCATCATACAGGATTTGACTCTGCTTCTGTTGAAACCATAGGAGAAGATGGAGACCACCGTGAAAGATAGCTTGCAAAAACCCCACAACCAACAACATACCACAAAGCCCATGGGAGCCATTAGCTGCATGGAGGAAACGTAAATTAAGGCTTCTAAAGGCAAAGTCACTTTTCAGTTCTTCTGGCTTATCTTTTTATGCTTTCACGGATTTCAGACAAATTACTTCATAATTACAGCAAAGTAAGACAAAAACAAGGAGTTTGCACAGGAATTCATATATGCAAGATTTATTGACCTGGAGGAGCCACAAAGCCAGTGAATCTCCTCGCTCAGAACCACCTTCAACACAAAGTCTTCCTGGGTGTCCTTGGCCTGCTGGCATGACCTCAGCTTTCCTTGCAGGGACATGTGCCATGTGCTGGGGGAAGGATGGTGGAGCAGAGAGTTTGGCTCCTTTTGCTATGTGCTGGGAGGGTGATGTTCCCAGGCTGTGCTGCAGCAGCGTGACACAAAGTAGATCAGCCCCAACCTACCTTTGACCCTGGCTTAGGTTAGGCCAAAAACACAGTACCTAGGAGTGTCCTGCAGCACCTGGGACCACCTGTATGCCCCAGCATGTCCCAGCATCCCACTGAATGAAGATCCAAGTGTGCACCATCACTCTGCAAGGTCTGGATTTCCATGGGAAGGCAATGGAGACCATGGCCCAAAGGGAATCTGAGCTACACTTCACCCCCTTCCCGCTACAGTCACCTGGGACACCAGGGCACGAGAGTTCATGTATAGCCTCAGCCCCTCACTCCAGACTCAGGACGTAAAAGTTGTATTTTACCTTTCACAGGTGTAGCTCATACAGTCAGAACCCCAGCAGGTAAAACTAAGCATCTCTACAATTCATATT
This sequence comes from Mesitornis unicolor, assembly GCF_000695765.1. Taxonomy (NCBI): domain Eukaryota; kingdom Metazoa; phylum Chordata; class Aves; order Mesitornithiformes; family Mesitornithidae; genus Mesitornis; species Mesitornis unicolor. Next base: position 5,490 of record NW_010164902.1, on the reverse strand, counting down.
CTCCTGCAGGATGTTGCTTCCCTCTATTTGTACAACAGCTTAGATGGCAGCTGCCTTCATGCAGGTTGGGAAAAGAGTCATAGGAGTGAAAAAGTGGCAGCTTAATCCTTTCTTCTCTTCCAGTCCGTAGCAAGTTTTTGAATCCTGAGGAGATAATAATCAATGCAACTCTTTAAACAGCTATTTGAGAAAGCAATTCAGGTTGTGTGTAGTTGACACAACTTTCTTAAGTATATGGAAAACAGATTTACTCTTTAGAAGAAGGTTAAATTTTATTCTTAATCACAAAAGTCTTTCTTTTCTATAAAAAATTTAGATTATGATTTCTTGAAGAATGAATATTCCATAAGGCTGGATAAAGAAGTTATGCCTTATTTATGTCATTTAAATGCAAATTATTATTCTGGGGTCTAAATACCAAAAATCAAGCAGAAGGTAGGCAGACAAAGAAGGTGCAAAAGACCAACATGAAAAAAAACTTGTGTTTTAGTTAGGGTAAAAGTTTACAGCGTTTTGCTTGTCAAAGCCCTTTCTCATGCTAGTCCATTGAATTCACTAGGATCCTCTCATAAGAGCCCATGTCACTGGAGTAATTCCTATGAGAAGATGGTGCTTCAAATTAGTGTAGCTTTTCTATTCTTAAACATAAAAAATCTGAGATGGTATGTGCAGCTGACTTAGAATTTTTGGAAAGCAGAACTGCAATAAATCAGTCCGATAATACATAGAAAACCAGCAGATTAAATAAACCATGAAAATGTGTGTTGCAGCATAGAGACTGCTTCAGAACACTATTTTAGAAGTATGGAGTAAATATATACCTCCTACCAGACAGGATTTTTTTAAAGGACTGAAGGGAAAACAAAATGTTGGCATGGTCAAACATCAATTCAGTGGAAACTACTAAATGACATCAAAGGCATATTTTAACAAGTGGAAGTCTTATCTGAATAATGAAAATAGAAAAGACCATAGACTGTAGCAAGTTGAGTGTGACACTGCAATAAAGTAGGCCATTGAGGATTTAGAGGGGCAACCTAGTCAGGATGTGAAAGCTACTATAAAACCCCATTAAAAAACATCAAAGGAGGAAGCTGACCAGAAAGTCAACTTGGCCAATACATGATGAATGTGTAGAAAAGACACTCTGTGAAAACAGGACCTTGCAGCAGAGCTAAATGATGTGTTTCTGTTAGTGCTGGTAACCAGAGAGGTCAGTGAGGTTGCCACTGGAGTCATTCTTTGCGGGAGATGAGTGTGAGAAACTGATTGGAATAAACCAGTAAACTGAACCTAACCAGTTCCCAGAGCCAAAACAAACTCGTGCAGAAGCTTCAGGTGTATTCTGGTGTGAAAGTATGGAACTGCAAATGTCCTGTTTGAGTTACTGCTTTAAGCATTTAATGACGAAAAAATGGATGGCAAATGGGACACCAGTCTTTAAAAAAGGAATTGAGGAATAATCTGAAAAACTATGGACTAAGTTTGACATCCATACCAGGGGCATCTGTAGAAGCTATTGAAATACAGTAGGAGATCGAACAACATACTTTCTCAGACATAAGGAGGCTCTTTCCATGGATCCTTGTGTTCATCAGTGGCCAAAGACAACAAAACAAGGAGCTGATACCAAAGATATCCCTAAGCACAGAGACACAGAGTCAGCCAGAGTGATGGGCTCCTCTCTTTTTCACAGATGTTATGGAGCTGGCCTGGGCCAGCTTTGCCATTGTCTCTTCACGCTGCTGGTAGGAAATTTCATGGGTGTAGTTTCAATGTGTGTTGACGAGGGCTCCAGGCCTCAGCTCAACCCACTGTGTCCCCCTGTTTTGCACCACACCACATCCAGGAGAGAAGATGGTTTCACATCCTGCAAGAAGACACGTCGCAAAGGGCAGGAATGAGGCACAGCGTGGAGGTGCATGTAGGGCATAAGGCTTTGAGAGGAGGAGTCTGACAGAGCCTGATTTGTATTCAGGTGTTTCATGACTGTATGTTGGAGAAATTAGATTACTTGTGAGTTGTCACCTGGATTTGGGCTTATGACTATGTCATTTAAGACATAAAAGATGTGGTAAGAAGAGGTGGATAATGAAATGAGTGACAGTAATGAAGATGATAAACCAGAATATTTTCTCAGAATAGTTTGATCTTAAGTTAGCTAAGCAGATTTGTAAAGCTGACTGATTAATGAAATGGCACGTGAAATTCAATGTCAATAATTATAAGGTCATTCATACAAGGAAAAAACCCCATACTTCTAAGTGCAAACATAGTCAGGGAATTAATTCCCTAATACCACTCTGAAAAGAGCCATAGTTTTCTGAAGACATCAGTTCAATTGTTGTTGAGACTCAAAAGCAGATTGCATCAAAGTTTTAGGAAAGGAATTCACAACAAATGAGAGCATGTAATTATGTTCCCGCGCGAAACTGTGATGTATCTGTGCTTGAGTGCTGCAGATGAGGCCGCAGGACTGAGAGTCCTGGTTTCAGGATAATGAGGGGGGATAATGGCAAACTAGGAGAAGGGTCCCTGACTGCCCATAGGGAACCACTTGCAGATTCAGTTTTACATTTCTGTCTTTGGGCTCTTGTATCAAATACTGCATATGTGGCTGATTTCTAAAAATGTTAAAATCTGTGGGGCTGATATGTCTGAAGGTCTATCTCAGAAGATACACTGTATGCAGAGGCCCCTGTTCAGTTTAACTGTAGGTGTTGTTACAGGAGAGAATACAGAGACAGTCTCCCCTTCTAAACCAACAGCTCAGTTATGTACTCAAACCATAGTTAAGCTTTTTAGTTGCTGCTGAGACCTAAGAAAGTGGCTTTTTGGGGAAACCTCCTCTCCTCAGTATGTGGTCTTCTGACCTTGTCATGGGATGAAACTTTTTTTGGTGTTTCTCTTTCCTTGGGAATGAACAGAGGGAGGATGAAGCAATCTGTCCATCATGTTCGACTGTCCCCCATCAGTCCTGAGCCGTTTGACCTGTGTCAAGAGGGATGAGCTGGGCTACCAAATCCAAGTCAGCAGGGACATCCAAGCATTTCTCTCACAGACTTCCAGCAGCAAAATTGTACATTCATTTTATTCTGCTATTGAATACATACACGTTTCTATATCTCTCTTAATATTAATATAATGGGCTTTGCAGGAGCATTTCTCTGTTTGTTATTGTGCAGAATACAGACAAATTACAGTACTTCTGTGCTATATACCAAACATAATGCCAGAGTGTTTTTTATTTTGGCTAGATTATTTTACTTAATCTAGAGGGTTGAGTGAGCATGCTCAATTTTTATATTAGTATCAGTGGTAACCTCTTGCAAAGGCATGATAAATAGAGAAATATTAGATTGCTCGTAGTCCAAATGGATTAGCTAGGTGAATGTGGTGTAAAATTGCTGCAATAAGGTAAATCTGTGTGGTATCTTACACTGTGCTATTTTACCATTAGTGATCTGTTGCCTGATACTGTGATCAGAATAGAAATAGAATGCTAAGTTATGTTCTGCTGGACAAACATTTAAATTTTAAAAATTAAGAAATAAAAACTCTATTACAAGTGAAGATGTGGCCTATTTTCTCTACCTATAATGAAGCAGGCGGTTTCATCAGTGAGTTTGTCCTTTGTTGGTACTTTACAATTGTTGCTCATATTACTTTGCAGCAGGTTCGAATTTTGCAAGCCAGGGACTTTTGTTGAGCCCTTCATCTTCAAAAAGTGCCCTTGAGCTGAGCTTTCAGCTAATCTCTGTTGAAACCCAGCTTCAATTACATTTTAAGAGATTAGAAGCTGTTTGTGATGTCTTTGGTAATGACAACACCAGGCTGTAGCAATGATGTAAGCATCCTATTCCTGAGTGTGCTGCTGTCTCTCCTCACTGAGGTACCTGTGTTTTCTGGGCTTTGAATTTGTATAAAAGCAAGTCTGCTCACTTCAGTGAGACAGCAAAGGTCTGCATCGACCTTTGCTGTCTCACTGAAGTGAGCAGACTTGCTTACAGGAGTAAGTGCCACACGGGCTGACTTAGCAGCTTTGCACAAATGAGATTCAACGACAAGACACTTCCAACCATTAGGTCTTTATCAATATCACCTTGATGCTAAATTATAAGCAAGTTCATATTTGTTCTCCATAAAAGTGCTAATAAATTCCTTTTGCACTCATTTAAGCACCAGCCAGATAGCTTTATGTTCCACAGTGACACTTAACATACCAAGATAATTGTTTTACTGTGATGTGTTTTCCACACTCTGAGCAATCAAGTTTGCCCAGTATTTGTCATTTGCTCAGCATTTTGCTACACTGAATGAACAGGATGTCACTGAGAAAATTTGGAACCTTTGGAGTGCTTTAAAAGGCTTTAGATGGAGGAGCTTAAACTCACCTTTGTATCTTTTGGTATCTGCTTGTTCTCGTTTTTTGCCCCGGAGCACTAACATTCATAGTTTATTTACAGATCTCAACAGGCTTTGCCTTGTCAAATATTTTGAATTCCATAACGAGGTGTGTAATGTCTCTTATATAAGCTTTGGTTCATGGTCTCCTAGAATGCTTTGCCTTTGTGCTTAAATGGATTTGCCTGTGTTCACTTTACTCATTTTGCTTTTTACTAAGGAATTAAGAAAATAACATTTAACTTCTCTCCTCCCACCATGTTGCGACTCCCTCTCTGAAAAAACATTCCAAGCAACCACTGTACTTCAGATCAGCAGTCTGGTTCTTTGGAACTAATATCAGGGATTGCCTTTTTTGATAGCAAATATTGTAATAAGGACAGAAACTGTACATCCAAAAATGAATTGTGAGCAGATCATGTCACGTAAGTTGTCAGTTAGGCACTATGTATTGATAACTCTCTCAGTTACTCTATTGAGAAGAGTTTGAGCTCAAAAAGGACCTTTTCGAACAACAGGTCTGAATTGTTGTAGGGTTGTGCCAGAGGCCACAGAACTTTGCCTGATAGCAGCAAGCTCATCACCTTCTCACTGATGCAGGGCCTTTCTCAAAGCCTTCCAGCATTAATGTAAAGGCTCTGAGCAGCGGTGGATCCCCTCACAGAGAGCTGGCATGAGCGAGGTGCCATAGCCCCAGCTGTATCTACACCTATGTATGCACAGGCAGGGGCTGCCTGCTGGTGGTGGTGGACCTGGGGAACGGGCACATGCGGGGTTCAGGGCTTGTGTTCAGGCCATCTGTGTGGTACATGCATGGTGCAGTCAGTGGGTCAGATCATCTGCATGTGTCTGATAGATTTTTCAACCCATGAATATGGCATTTCTAGCTTCCAAAAGTAGTTTAGATAGATTTTTCCTTCTAGCATTGTCAACATGAGATATGATAGTATTGAAATGTATAATCTCAGAAGATGTTAAAATCACAGAAAATATGCAAACCTATAAGGTTTTTTAGCAACCTTTTGCAACAAGATTGCAACAAGATTGCAACAAGGTTGCAACAAGTAGTTTGAGAGTAATGAAAAG
>NW_010164901.1:3528-21280 GCF_000695765.1 Mesitornis unicolor | reverse complement strand
GGGGTGCTGCTTCAGTGCTGAAGTGTGGTTGAGACCCCCCCCGCCCCGTGTGGGGTGTCCCCTTTGGGGTCACCTCTCTGCCCCCTCCCACCCCATGACCGGGTCCTCTGGGTGCTCCCGGGGTCCTGTGGCCCAGGGGGTGCAGACAGGGGGTGAGTGCAGGGAGAAGGGCAGGATGACCAGTGTAACCCTGTGTAAGGTAACAGGACTGGGCCCCTGTGTCACTGTGCACCCCCCACGTCACTGGTGCCCCCTGTGCTCCAGACACCTGCGATCCCCTCGGGGACATCAGGGACAAGGGGCTTTTATTTAAAAGCAATTAAATACATGATCACATACCCAGAAAAGTCACATCCGGGGGGTGGCACGGCTTGAGATGCAGCTGGGGACAGGGGAGTTGCTGCCCCATGTCTCCACACATGATCTCTGGGGTGACAGTGCTGGGCTTTTTGGGCTGTGTGATGGTACACCGAGCAGCAGGGGGGTCCCCAAAACATCCTTCAGCACCCAACTGTAGAGCTCTGCAGCTTTGGGGGGCTCAGGGAGAGACATGAGGGAGCAGGGGCAAGCGAGCAGGGTAGAGGGGCCGTCCCCCTCCCCAGCCCCAACAGATGACCCCCCAGCACCAGGGCAAGCCCTCGTATCTCTCCACCCATTAATTACTGTGGCTTTGGGGTTGCAGTAATGTATTTATGCATCTGTGTCAGCACACGTCACCCCATTGCGGTCCAGGTGAGAGGACGGAGCCCAGGGGGACCAGGGGCCGCAGCTGGGCCAGCATCCTCACCCCAGGCCTTGGTGACACGAGTGTCACCTCCCCTGGGCACTGTGGGAGGGGGACGTGGATAAATCACCCCTGCAACTGCCAGGACTGCTGAGCACCCGGGTGCTGTGCCCTGCGGTTTCTGGTGTCCGCAGGTGGCCGTGTCTGGCGTCCCTTCAGTTTTGGTGGTAATTAAGTGGGTTTTGGAGCTGTCTCAGAGTCATCAGGTGTGACAGAGCCAATGGGAGGCTCTGCTGCCAGCTCCTGCTTCCATAAATCCCAGGCAGGGTCGTGGGCTGGGGTGCTGTTGTGGTTCCAGTGTGTCCATGGTGGGGACGATGGGATGAGGGATGGCACTGGGTCATACTGGGACCCTGTGGCCACCTCGTCCATCTCATGGGGCAGAGGGAGGTCTTGTTCCCCACAGCCTGCCCACTGCTGTGTGACCGAGCGGGGCAGGGTTGGTTTTGTCTCAGAGAGGTGGGATGCAGCCAGAGGTCCCCCAGACATCCTCATCTTTAAATTGGAGAGGTGCAGGTTGGCTGGATGGGCTGTTAGATGGCTGTGGTGTTGGCTGCATTGCTGTGTCCAAAGAGCTGCAGTCAACAGCTCCATGTCCAAGTGGAGGTGGGTAACGAGTGGTGTCCCTCAAGGGTCCCTACTGGGACCAGTACTGTTTAATATCTTCACCAGTGACATAGGGATGGAGTGCACCCTCAGCAGGTCTGCAGATGACACCAGGCTGAGTGGGGCAGCTGCTGTGCTGGAGGGGTGCGACACCATCCAGAGAGACCAGGACAGGCTGGAGGAGTGGGCTGAAGTTCAGCAAGGCCAAGTACGAGGTCCTGCAGCTGGGACAGGGCGATCCCCAGGACCAGTAGAGGTTGGGTGATGAATGGATTGAGAGCAGCCCTGCGGAGAAGGACTGGGAGGCACTGGTGGATGGAAAACCCAACATGAGCTGGCAATGTGCTCTCACAGCCCAGAAAGCCAACACTACCCTGGGCTGCATCACAGAAAGTGTCGCCAGAAGGGCCATGGAGGTGATTCTGCCCTTCTGCCCTGCTTTGGTGGGACCTCACCTGCAGTGCTGTGTCCAGCTCTGGGGTCTTCAGCACAAGAAGACATGGAGCTGCTGGAGGAGTCCAGAGGAGGCCATGGAAATGGTCAGCGTTGGAACCTCTGCTATGGAGAAAGGCTGAGAGAGTCGGAGTTGTTCAGCCGGGTGAAGAGAAGGCTCTGGGCAGACCTTCTTGTGGCCTTCCAATGTTTAAAGGGGGCTGATAAGAGAGACAGAGAGAGACGTTTTACCAGGGCCTGTAGTGACAAGACAAGGGCCAATGGTTTCAAACTGAAAGAGAGCACGGTGAGAATGGACATAGGGAAGAAATGTACAGTGAGGGTGGTGAGGCCCTGGCCCAGGTTGCCCAGAGAAGCTGTGGGTGCCCCCTCCCTGGCAGTGCCCAAGGCCAGGTTGGACGGGGCTTGGAGCAGCCTGGGCTGGTGGAGGTGTCCCTGCCCATGGCAGGGGGTTGAAGTAGATGGTCTCTCCAACCCAACCCAACCCAACCCACCCTGTGATTCTCTGATTCCAAGAGATCAAAAATGGACAAGAAGATTTCTGGTTTATTAGTGGAGCAGGTTGGAGGCTCCTGGGTTGGGGATGCTCTTCCCGGGACCCAGCACTGCCCAGTTGGGTTGCAGGAGGTTTTGCAGGTTTCGCAACCTCAAAATATCCAACCTGGTGGGGATGGGACATGGACGAAGGTGCTCCCCAGTTTCTGTGCAATCCAGTGTTGTTCATCTCTCCTGCCCTTGTCATGGGGACTAAAAAAGAGTGAAAAAAACCTCACCAAGTAACAGAATGGGTCCAAGGAAGGTGAAGGTGCCATAACCGAGGGGTGATTTGGGGACAGGCGAGCTCCTTGTCACTTGAATTTCCTGCCAGCACCCCTAAATATCCCATTTTTCTTCAGCTCTGCCTCACTGGTGCTGCCTGCCCAGAGCCCCCTGGGCTGAGCCCCACTGGCTCCTGTCCCCGAGGGGCTGTGCCCGCGTCCTTCCCGGGGACCACCACGCTCTGCTGTCCCCACGTCTCACCCGCTTCGATTTTTTGATTACAATGAAATCATTGCAAGCGCCGCGTTTCAATTAGCAGGACTCTGGCGCGCGTCTGCCCCCGACTAATTGATATAATTTGCTGCAAAGGGAACTTTTGGGGCCGATCGATAAACCAGAGAGTGTTTAATTAAGACAGAGCCCTAAAACTTGATCGGATGCAGGTTTATCTTAATTAGCAGTGGGCTGGTGTGTGGTTCGCTGCCCCGCTGCCCCCAGCAAGAGCAGAAAGGGGAGAGCAGGGTGTTAATGAGGGTGGGGCATTGATGAGGGTGGGGTGTTAATGAGGGTGAGTTTTAAGAAGGAAGAAGTGCTTGGAGCAAGCTGGGGCATTGCTCTGAGCTGAAGATGGTGTTGTCTCAGGTCTGCTGTGCTCCATTTGAGGATCTCCAAACCTGGACCACTCACTGGCCTGGAGTGTGGCTGTGCCTCAGTTTCCTCACATGAGAAACGGGGCATAAGGCTGCAGCCCTGCCCTTGGGATGCCCTTGGTGCTTTGCAGGCGAGCAGTGCCGGGGGAGATGCAGCTACTGCGTTCGTGCTGTGTCTCTGTATTTTCCTTAACCTGAAACAGAATCCGACGAGGCTGAAAAACTCAGTATTTCCTCTTTGTGTGGAGGGAATGAGCTGGAAGAGCAGCGCACACAAAGCAGTGTTTTACCTGCTCAGGCAGCTCCGGCAAAGCTTTGTGGTGCAGTTATCAGCCCTTGCTCGTCTGTGGAGAGACCACGGTGTTTGCTTTGGTGTCTTCTTGGATGAAGAAGGGTTTGGTTTGGTGGACTGGAATTAAGGACCCACCTGGGTGCGAGTGCATTGCTCCAGCTCCATGGGATGCTCTGAGGCTCTTCCCGGCCCCATCCCTCAGCTCAGAGCCTCACTGGTGCCCAAACCTCGCAGCCTTCGCATCCAGCTCCCGCTAAGCAGCTCTGTCACCAGCCACCAGATCGATGGGCAGCTATAAAACCCCGAGCGCCACACTCCTTGTATCATTTATTATTTACATTCCTCAATTTAAAAGATTTACGGCCCGGTTGTAAGTATTTCCAAAGGCTGTTTCCTCGGAGAGTTTAAATAGCGTGGAAGTGAATTAAGCTTCAGTGCAAACAGCCTTGGTCCCAGCCCTGTGGCTCCAGGGGCTGCTCCATCCCTTTGCATCGACAGCGGATCCTGTCCCGGGGGTAGCGGACGAGATGCCATGGTCCTCGGATCTGCCTGAGGCAGGATGGAGCTGGGCCGATACAGGTGTTAATTAGAGCCCTTGCTGGGCCAATTCAATTGGTGTGTGATGCTTTATGGATGGGGAAACTGAGGCATTAGCTATGCCTCATCCTCCCGAAACACTTAGGGAAGGACTTTTGTCACCTCATTTGTTTCCCCTCTGTAATTGGGATACGTTAAGTCAGGCTGGGTGGGCAGGGACGCTACAGGGCCCTGCAGCCGTAACCCCCATGGGAGCTTCAGGGAGCGCCAGGACGGAGCTCCCCTAAATCCAGATCATGGGAGGAAGCTGCTGGTGAATGGGGGGGGTGTGTAAAGCCCATTTTCTTCTGCAATTTTCAGGATAAACTCCCACTTCTCTGCCAGGATGAGAGGTGGTGAGGCATGGTGCCACAGGGAGGACTCTGGGCCCAGAGCTCCAGTGAGGGTTTATTGGGTGAATCTGGGGCCTCTCAAAGAGCCATGAGGCACGGCTGGGCTGTCAAAAAGGTAAATGTGGAGGTGTTTTGGTTTCCAAGGCTGCAGCCCTGATCCCATGCACTTGGGGAGTGCAGTGTCCAGTGCACCCCAGAGTTCACTATAAGTTCTCTAAAAAAACACAGCCTCATCAAATCTCCATTCTTTAACTTAAAACCATTGTTGAGTGCTCCCACCTCACCTTTATTACCACTTCTCTATAAGCTAATCCTATAATTAAGAGTAATAGACCCTGAGCTGGTGGCAAATAGAGCCATAAATAAGCGCTGGGGTAACCGACAGATCTCACCAGCTCCCCTCCCTAGTTTTGCATGCTGTGCGATTTATTAAGCTGCATCACAGCCTTATTTATGGATTACAAATGGTACCGGTGATCAAAACCCAGTGGCACTGAATGGGAAGGCACATGATGAGCGACCTGAGCAGGAGATTTTCCCTGGATAAGCTCAGCTCAGGGATAAGCCCAGCCTGGAGGGCGATTTTCAGCCATGTCCAAGACCTGAGCGATGGGGAAACTGAGGCACAGAGGGTGCTGGTGGGGTGACAAGCTGCCATCTCCCTGCTTCCCCTTCTCAGCTCTAAATATTCCCAATCATCACCGTGCATTCACCCACCACCGGCCAATGCATCATGCAGACATTTCAGCCTATCGCAACTAATTATCCATGGGATTTCCCATTAATTACTGACTGTTTGTTGCCTTCGGTGTCCCAGGAGCTGCTGCGGTGAGCAATGCCCTGCCTTAATGCTCCTGACCCCTCTTTTGCTGTGTTGCAGGTAGCAGCGCTGGAGAGGCAAATCTTTGATTTCCTGGGCTACCAGTGGGCACCCATCCTGGCTAATTTTTTACACATCATGGCCGTTATTTTGGGCATTTTTGGGACCATCCAGTACAGATCCAAATACCTCATGATGGTAGGTACCATCGCGGATCCAACCCCAGATCCCTGTGGATTGGGCAGGATCCCATGAGCGGGGTGGGGGGGGTGGAGGTCCCCAGGGTGCTGTGGGTGCTGACCGCTCTCTCCTGCAGTACGCGGTGTGGCTAGTGCTGTGGGTCGGCTGGAACGCCTTCATCATCTGCTTCTACCTGGAGGTCGGACGCTTGTCGCAGGTAAAGCCCCTCCATCTGCCTCCCCTTCCTCCCCCATCCACCTTTCCATCCTTCCTGCCCTCACCCTCCTCCTCTTCCTCCTTCCTCTGCCCCTAAATGGTACACAGAGCCTGTGGATGCCTCCCACACAGCAAAGCACCCACCTGGATGCTGGGGCTCCCCCCCTGGGGGTCTCAGCTGTGGTACTGAGCACCCAGGCATGGGTGGGATGGACAGATGGACAGTTCAGGCCTAGGTGGTGGTGATGGGGGGGGCTTTGAAGCGGGAGTGCAAAATTAACAAGGCTACTGAGTCAGACACTTGTTAATCACTGGGGCACACCTGGGTTTATGGGATGCAGAAATCAGACGTTTCCTAATGTGCTGTCAAGGAGAGGAAGCGGAGAAGGGAGACAAAGATGAGCAATGATGGGAAAATTTGGGACAGGGTCACGGTGCATGCAGGGATGGGCAAGGCAGCGGGGTGGGGAGGAGGAGGAGACCCCCTGCTGCTGCTTCCCAATTCTCCAGGGTCTTCTGGGGCTCTGCAAGCACCGCTTGGCCCTGGAGCCCCTGGAAGCATCAGGAGAGCGGCCGGACACCATTAATGGCTTTGAAAAGTCACCCAGTGGCAATGGGGGTGAGCGGGGCTGTGCCTCTCTGTCTCTCCACCCCACTCCAGGCTATTAAATTATAGCTTTCATGAAAAAGAGCAAAACCAAATGTCGTGATGGTGCATCCCTAGGTGGTTTGAGCATCCTCAGCCCAGGGTTGGGTGCCCGTGCCAAGGTCGTGCCCTGGCTCTGAGGATGCCATTCGCTATGCTGAGCCTGGGGAAGCAGGCTCTGGCAGTTGCCCGCAGCCAGGAAAAGGGCTTTCAGGCGGTTTGCAAAGACAAACCCATCTCCCCATGTTGCTGCAGGTCATCTGAGGCACTTCTGAAACACTGAGCTGCTGTGCAGCAGGCGTGGAGGATGTGACTGGGGAGGATTCACTCCCACTGAGTGTTTTGGGTGGAAATCCCCAATCTCAGTGACGCTGCAGTGCCAGAACACCCCCTCTGTACTTCTCTGCACCGAAACCCACCTCCTTTGAGTTTAGAAACCAAAACCCACTTTCTTTCTATTTTTTCCACTCCCACCAGCAAAAATCTTTTAATCCCAGCTTAGTGATTCCCTGCAAGGGATGCACAGTGGGGTTCTCCCTGCAGGGAGTGCAGGGAAGGGCTGGAAGGACCCCACCAAGCGATGGGTGCTCACCCAGCCCTGCCGGGAGGACCCCACCATGGTCCCATCTCCTAGATGGCTGGATGTGGCCAACAGCATCGCAGGTGGTTGTTTTCCTGCCTCAAGGCCAAGCTGGTGACAGCTCCGTGACATCCATGATGTCACCTGGGCATCATGGTGCAACTGGGTGCTGCTTGACCAAATGGTCCATGACACCAGCATGGGAGGAAGCCACAAACCCCAAGGATGCTGTCCATGGGCCAGGGAGATGTGGGAGTTCTATGGCCACGCTACGTTAACGTGGTCTGAGTGGGTGCAATGTTCATGGAGCATCCTTGGGTTGGAAAAGCCCATTTTCTGTCCATCTGAGCCTCCTCTGCTCCCCTCCCCCAGGACCGGGACTTCATCATGACCTTCAATACCTCACTGCACCGCTCGTGGTGGATGGAGAACGGGCCGGGCTGCCTGGTGACGCCAGTGATGAACTCCAACCTGGCGCCCGAGGACCACCACGTCATCACCGTCAGCGGCTGCCTGCTCGACTACCAGTACATCGAGGTGGTGAGCAGCGCCACGCAGATATTCCTGGCGGTAAGGGCAGCTCCCGACACCTTTCCTCCTTATCCCACATTGCCAAGCGAGGAAGGGAGGATGATGGCAAAGAGAGGGGTGGGCAGAGTCGTCATGGTCCTGCTGGAAATGTCCCACCATCCGCAGCATCAGGGGCGGTGTTGTCTCAGGGCTGGGAGCAGCAGGAGCCCAAAACCTGGCAGGCTGTGTGGGATGGGTACTGCAGGACTCGAGGAGGTCTGGGTGTAATGCGCCCTGGTGCTGCGTTGCTGGGGTGTGAGGTGGTGGGATGGGCTTGAAAGGGAGGGTCTCCCCCTTCCCAGTGGCTGCCTCAGCCCACAGAAGGGTGGGATGGGGACACAGCTGGATGCAAAGCTCCTGGGGAGCCTTGGGCGACTGCAAGAAATTGAGGCTTGAAAGGGAATTGGGATCCAGAGCAGCTGCCATGCACCCATCCAAGGGCACCCAGCGCCCTCTGCGTTGCTGTCTCAGTGCAAATGCCAGCCCAGTGTCCCCACTCTTGTCCCCTCTGGCACGTCCCAAACCTGCACCTGGACCCCCTGGAGATGAGCTCCAGGGTTCCCTAGCATGCTCTCTGGTGCCCACCTCTCAGCACCCAACTCCATCTCCTCGACACCGTCCCAGTCCCCCCAGCAGCACCATCAAGATGCCCATCACCCCAATAACCAACTGCTCTCTGCCCACTTTTGTTTTGCAGCTCTTTGGTTTCGTCTACGCCTGCTACGTCAGCAAAGTGTTCCTGGAGGAAGAAGACAGCTGTGAGTGCTTTTGGTATCGGTCACAGGGGTTGGGAACAGAGCCGTAGCACTGCAAAGTGGCTTTGTGTGACAGGGGATGGGGGACCTATGCTCAGCTCATGGCCAGGGATGGGGGAGCGATGCCTGGGTCGCAGGCGGGTGAAGGGATCCCTTTAGTTGGGTTTTTTGCCCTGTTTTTCCATCCCCGATGAGGCAGATGCACTGGGGTGTGAGATGTCACCCTGTGTCACCAGTGGTCCCCACTCCCAGCCTTGGGAGGAGTCCCCAGGAGGGGGATGGGGACAGCGAGCCCTGAGCTGCTGCATCTCCCATGGAACCACAGCGATCACAGCCTTGGGACAGGAACGGGACCAGATTCATCCATCGAGTGGAGCCAGGCTTGATCCCTGCACCAGCCCACGAGGAGGCTGAGGTGGTCCCCAGTCCCGAGTCCTCATCCCCACAGCAGCATCCCAGCACCATGTCCAGCTCCTGTTGAAGCAGGATGCTCATCCCCATGCACGGCTGCTTCAGGGCAGATTTGGGGCTGGCATCGCTCTCGCTGCTCCCCACTGACCCCAGTTCAGAGCATCTCCTGCAGGACAGAGCATCTCCTCTGGGACAGAGCATCTCCCTAGCTCCCTGGGCTGGTGTGGCAGTGGGGTCAATCCCTTCGCTGTAAAAAGCTGCCTCCACACTCAGATAAATTCGCGATGAATTCTCCCTCGGGTGCGGATGTGTCCTCCCAGAGCCAGCCACCACCCGCCTCCCCCTTCCCACAGCCACTGGGGCTTGGGGATGATGCAATGGGAAATGCTGTGTCCCCACAGGCAGTGGGGTGGCAGTGCCCTCCTGCCCAGCTTGTGGGTTTTCGCCTCAAAACAAAGGGAAAACCAGCAATTGAAGCAAAGTTATGGGGTAATATTGATACAATCAATGTTGTGCGTTCTGTTCCAACAAGGATCCTTCGAAATGCCCCTCTGGATGCGCTGAGCACCCCAGCCCCAATTAAGCAGGCGGTTAAGGCTGGGGAGCCATCCGGCCGCATTAAATGCTCGTCTGCCATTAATTAATTCACGCCAGCTGGCACCTCCCGGCAGCCAACCTCAGGCACGGATGTGCCACAACCGCCGGCACGGCAAAAACCACCAAGATGCTCGGCATCGGGATCAGCATCCCCACGGCATCAGGATCAGCATCCCCACAGTGTTGGGATCAGCATCCTCACAGCATCGGGTTCAGCATCCCCATCCATGCTGTGGACCCACAAATGGCCCAGCCTAGGAGATGCTGGGGTTCAGCATCCCCAAATTTCTTCCCGCTGCTGCCAGAAACCGGTGTAGCGGAAAAGGAAAATCTCCGTGTGAAATTGGACACTGCCTGCGGTAATAACTTGTTTCTGTATCCGGGGAGCTGGCAAAAGGGTTTATCTCCCACCGCCGGCTTTGAAGCGTGTTTGCATTCAAACAAACTCCCGCATTCAATACACTTTTAATATTAATACTGCTGGAGCCCAAGATTCAAATGCATCTTTTTTAATGGAATATCTTATTAGATTTGGAAATGGATGGATGGCGTCAAAATTGAGAGCTGGCTGAATATTAAGTTGGGAAGATGAATATGCTGGGAGAACTGGGCCCCCTCCTTGAGCTCTCTGCTGTTTCTTGAACACCCGTGTGTGAACCCCCTTGGATCACGGCTCCATCGGGTTTAATGTGTTGGTTTTGGGGAAATGGGTCGTGCTGTGGCTCCTGTAATGGCTTGGATACCCCAGTCTGTTCCTGGGCTGGCTCAGCAGGGAGGGTTCAGGTCTGGGGGGATGTAGGGTGATGGTGGAGAAGCTGGGGTACCCCCAGGCACCCATCGTTTCTGATGCAGGGTGAAGGGCTGGGGACTTCCCCCGTGATCCCTCCAGTGAGGGCTGGGCCTGGGCCGTGGGGGTCTGCCAGCTCCAAGCTGGAAACTGCAGCCGTGAAAACTGATACAGCTGTGTCTGCAATTCCCAAAATGATACGCTTGAAACAAGGTGTAATTCCCCCATAATTCTCCTTAAATGCCCACTCTGGAGACATCGATAGACTCATTTTAACCACTTTGACCAGCCTGCAACAGAGGGCTGTTGTGGTGAGGGGAATAGAGCACGAGGGATCTCTGCAAGTCGGTCTGGCTCCTTTCCTCTGCTTCTTGCCAATGCTTTCCTGGGGTGCTGCCATGACCCGAGATGCCGCCATGACCTGGGATTCTGCGGTGTCCCGGGATGTTGTGGTGTTGCAGGATGCTGCATGTCCCCAGGATGCTGCTCTTCCCTGGGATGCTGCGGTGGCCTGGAATGCTGTGTCCCCCAGGATGCTCTGGTGACCCGGGATGCTCCTGCATACCAGGATGTTGCATTTCCTTGGGATGCTGCTCTTCCCTGGGATGCTGCAGTGACTTGGGATGCCGCACCCCCCAAGACGCTGCTGCAGCCTGGGATGCTGCGTGACCCACGGGTGCCGTTGGGGCAGGGGGAGGCAGGGAATTGCCCCGCTGCTCCCCCCAGCTCACCCAATTGCTCTTCCCTCTCTCCCCAGTCGACTTCATTGGCGGCTTTGACTCCTACGGTTACCAGGCGCCACAGAAGACGTCACACCTACAGCTACAGCCGCTCTACACGTGAGTGCGGGACAGGGAGAGCCATGGGGTGCACCGTTGCAACCCAAAAGATTTGGGTCTCTGAGTTCACTCAGCTTCAATATAAAGCCCAGAGCCTCCAGCAGGGCTGGGCAGTTTTAGGAGGGTTGCACCCTTATTTTGCTTTTTGCTGCTTTTTGTTTGCTGAGCCTTGGCACGCTTGGGCTGCCTGGGGGAGCAGCAGCTCTTCAGATAAGTGCCGCTGATTTTTCTTTTCCTCCCTTCCCCATTAAGTTTAACCAGATAAACACTCAAATGAGATAAGGCTGCAAAATCTAAAGGGATTAGCCTCGTGCGGGCTTTGCCGGGTGCCAAAAATTAATTATATTTTAAGTCTTCTATGCAAATTCAAGGGCATGCCACGCAATTAGAGATGCAAAGAGGGGTCTGGGTGGAACAAATGCATTTGTGATGTTGCTGGGCCCTCCTTGGGTGTTCAGGCGCACACAGCGCCTCGGGTGCATGGGTGAGCACCCATGGGTGCTGTGCCCTCCCCTGCAGCACTGGCCTGGTCCTGCGCCAGGAGCCCCCCAGCCCTCTGGGTGTGAGTGGACCATGGTGGGGTGGGAGCTTCCCGGGCTGGGGACACGGGTGGTGGCACTGGCAGTGTCACCCTGGGGTGGGAGCAGAGCCAGCACCCACGTCCCGGGGATGGACCTGGGTGTCCTGCCCTCCCCCAGCCACATGCCCCACCTCTGTTGTCCCATGGATGGGACACGTCCTGTGGCCGACCTCCCCCAGGAACCCCCTTCAGACAAAGCCACTGTGGCAAAGACAGTGGGGAAGGCAGGGACTGGGGGGAAGCCCAGCCTGACCCCCTGCTGCCTGTGGCCTCCAGCAGCATGGGGGGCACGAGGTGGAGGGGCTGAGGTGGGCATGGGGGGCACAGGGAAGCTGCCGTGGGCCCAGCGTTCCCCGATGGCTGCAGGATGGGTGCTGTGAGCCGCAGCTCATTAATAACCCACTGGCTAATTAATGCAGCTGTAATTGTTGTCAAGGCCTGACATCGGTGGCAGGCAGGCTTATGGACTTGGAGGGGACACAGCCTGTCCCCGAGGTGGGGGACACCAGGTCCTGCAGTGGCACGGTGACACCGAGTGGGGACTGGGGGGTGCTGGAACAGCAGTGACACCATCTGGGGGGACATGGGGGGGTCTTGCTGTCACCCATCACCCGTGAGAGAACACTCAAGGTGCTGTCCTGGCTCCAGGGAGTGGATCCAGCCATTTGTGACACCAGGGACAGGGGGACACAGAGCTGCTGGCCCAGCCTCAGAAATTAAAGCTTATTCTGCAGTCAGCAATTAACGGTAATTGGATTAACGGGGCAAGGGGGGCCTTCCACCCAGTGAGGGGAGGAGGATGCACAGTGCCAGCACCACTCCTGCCCCTTGATCCCTCCCATCCGGCCAGGGTGGCACCAGGTCCCCACCTGTGTTGTGTGTCCCCTCTCCAGGATGGGGGCTCTTGCCTCTGAAATTCCTCCTGAGCCCATTGGGAAGAGGGCACAGGGTGGGAGCAGGCAGCTGAGACCTGGGCAGTTGTGACAGGGCTGGGGGTCTGCAGGGGTCCCCTCCGCTATCCCACGGGATGAGGGGTGTGTGAATGGTGTAAGGGGCTGTGTGTGAGCAATTGTGCATGGTGTGTCTGTGTGAGCAGTTGTGTGTGAGGTGTCACTGCACGGTTGTGCATGGTGTGTCTGTGTGTGAGCAGTTGTGCACAGTGTGTGTGTGAGCAGTTGTACGTGGTGTGTCTGTGTGAGCAGTTGTGTGTGAGGTGTCTGTGCACGGTTGTGCGTGGTGTGTCTGTGTGTGCAGTTGTGCACAGTGTGTCTGTGTGCAGTTGTGCACAGTGTGTCTGTGTGCAGTTGTGCACAGTGTGTCTGTGTGCGCGGTTGTGCGCAGTGTGTCTGTGTGAGCAGTTGTGCGTGGTGTGTCTGTGTGCGCGGTTGTGCGCAGTGTGTCTGTGTGTGCAGTTGTGCATGGTGTGTCTGTGTGTGCAGTGTGCGTGGTGTGTCTGTGTGCGTGGTTGTGCACAGTGTGTCTGTGTGACCGCCCGCTGTGCCCAGGGCATCTGCAGCATCACTGTGCACTGCTCCAGCTCTGCCACACATTTTAGACATGCACGTGTACACGAGGATGTGCACCAACACCCTGGTGTGCACACCCAGACCTGCCTGCACGAACACTCGTGCACATTCACGTTTGCATGTGCCTGCACAGACCTGCACGTGTATGCACACTCATGCACACACACACTTGTGCACTCACACACTTGCACATGGCTGCACACACATACACACACATATGCACACATATGCACATACGTGCATAAACCTGCACACACATGCACACACATGCACACGCCTGCACACGCACACCTTCACATGTGCACAGGGAGCCCCTGGCTTGCAGCATCCCCCAGACCCCAGTGGTCACCAGTTGCTGCCATGGGTTTCCTGGCTGGGGGGAGCTGCTAGGAAATAAGGGGGGACAGGCAGCATGTGCCCCCCTTTGGTCAAGGGTCCCATGCCTCTCCATGTCCCCTCCATATCCCCTCTGTTCCCACAGGCAGCCGGGGATGGGTGAGTGGGTCAGCCCCAATGGCAGTTCCTGTGTCAACATGGAGGGGCTGACATGAACCCACTGGGGCCTCCCACCCTGCCCCAGTTGCTCTCTCACATTTGGGGGGTGAAAGGAGGCAATGGTCATGGAAGAGCCACCCCAGGTCACTCCAGGAGGTCCCTGTACCTCAAGTCGGTGTGACACAGGGCAGGGGACACATGGGGGGGTGACCTTAACATAAGGAAAAACTTTTTTACTGTGAAGGTGACAGAACACTGAACAGCCTGCCCAGAGAGGTTGTGGAGTCTCCTTCTCTGCAGACATTCAAAACCCGCCTGGACGTGTTCCTGTGTGACCTGGTCTAAGTGATCCTCCTCTGGCAGGGGTTGGACTGGATGAGCTTTCCAAGTCCCTTCCAACTCCTCATATTCTGTGATTCTGTGACCCTCAGGCCCCCGTCTCACCCCTAACACCTCTTCCCGTCTCTCCCCAGGTCCGGGTAACCTCCTCCTGCTCTGGATCCGGTGTGGTAGCCCAACAGGACTCCCCCCGAGCGAACTGTCCCACACCCCATGACACGACCCCCAGTGAGGGGGGGACAATGCCGAGCCGCCTGGTCCCCTTCTGCCTCCCCACACCCTGCAAGATCCCTGAAAACGGAGCCAGGAGCTGCCCATCCATCCCATGCTGGATGTCACTGAGCCCAAAGCACCCACCCACAGCAAGATCGGGGAGAGCCTGGATACAGGGGAACCCCTGCAAGCTGTGCCACCCCCCAGGGTTCCCAGACTCGCCACGGGGACACGCAGGGAGGTGGCATCGCTCACTGGACGCTGTTTTCTTCTCTTTCTCCCAGCCTGGACTTTCCTTGGAGCAGCGGGGCCCTTCCGGGCCTGCAGGGCAGGATGGGGCCTGCAGCGGGATTGGGGTGGAAACCAGCCGGATTGGAGCAAAATGGGACCTGGCTGGGGGGTAAACACAGCTCTGGGGACAGCAGGGCACAGGGAGCAGCTTTGTCCTCTGCGGGGTTGGGGACATTTTCCTGAAAAGCCAGGTTTGGGAGTTGGGCTGGCCCCAAAATGGGGTTTTTGCTTTCAAAAGGAATTTTCCACCCTCCATGGTTGGATGGAGCAGTGTAGATGGGGCTGGGTCTGGATGTCCCCTCACCCCAAGGCCTCCTGCTTCAGCCTCCCCCAAACCTGGGCAGGGCACCCCCAAATCCCCCCCATACAAACAACCCCATCCCTGCCACATTTCAGGGGCAGGTCTTGCTCCCATTTGGCAATACTGACGCTGCTTTCCACGCAGCCCCTCGCCGGCTGTTTTAACAAATCTAATGAATGTTTGGGTTGGTTTTTTTAGAATTTTTAAATTTATTTTATTTTTTTTTTAATTTAAAGTGCCTGAGTAGACTCTGGCTGAGCACGACCTCCCCCCAGCGAGCCTGTGCCAGGTCCCCCCAAGGCCAACATTGTGCCTTCAGCAATGCTGTGCCCACCCCGGGGGCTGCCTGGTGCCCCCAATGAGGGGGGACAGCTCCCTGACTTCCCCCCTCTCAGCCCCTCCATCCGTTGGGGGTCTCAGTAGCAAATCCATCCATCGGGTTTGGTGGCAGAAGAGGGGCAATGTTGGCGGGGGGAATGATTATTTTGGGGAGGGGGGCAGTGTGTGTTGGGCAGCGAGGGCTTTGCAAAACGAAGAGCTGGGAATGAAAAGCATTGGAAGGAGCTGGAAGGAAAAGGAAGTTCCATGGAGCATCCCAGCTTCCCCCGACTTTGTTCTCCCTTTCTTTCCTGAATGTGGGGACTCCTGGATCCCTGGACCTGGCCCCAAGCCCCTGCTTTGCACCTGGGAGCAGGGGGAGTTGTGTGAATTTTGCCTCCCAGGGTTTTTTTCCAAGTCCTGGGAGTTATTTGGGGATTTATTTTTTGCACCCTGGAGTGATTTTTATTTTCTCCTTCCCAACAAGCAGCCCTGAAGTGCCAGCAACCGAAGCTGCCCGAGCCCAGACCCTGGGCAGGGGACAGGCTGCGTCCTCCCCACCAGCCCTTCCACCACTTCCAGCCAAGCTGTGAACTTTACAGGCAATAATTTTTCCACTCTTCCCCCTCTTTTTTCCAAGGAAAACAGTGTTTTTCAGGCAACGGATCCCCCTGTGTCCCCCAAAACACATCCCTGTCCCCCAGCCCTGCCCAGCCCTGGGGACAGCAGCAGCTCCAGGGGTAATTTTCCTCTCCAGGACCAAGGATGCTCTCGCTGCGCCACCGTGGGATGGGATGGGATGGGATGGGATGGGATGGGATGGGATGGGCAGTCACTCTCCTGCTCCAAGCCCTTCTCAGACCCCGCAGGAAGCAGAAGGAAAAGCTTTGACGTCATTTAAAACTCGTTGGAAAGAGCTTCCCTCCCTCCTGAGCTCGGCAGGAGCCAGGCACCGGCACTCCGCGACCTTTCTTTTTTCTTTTCCGTTGGCTTGTTTTTATATAAGACTGTATTTGTAACGTGAACCGAGGATTTCTTTTCTATTCTGTAATTATAAAAGTCGAAGGAAAGTTTCATCCGATGGCTGTGCTGGTTTTGGGGCATTTCCCTTGTGCAGTTGAATTGACTAAAAAGCGGTGGGGTTTTTATTTTGCCTTCCCCCCCCCCCATCCTTCTTTAATGCTGCCAACTCTGCATCACCCAGCCTAGTGCTGCCGTATAACCCAGTGCTTTGCTTTAATGACACCTGGGCAAGGCTCTGCCTCCTCCCATGCTGCCCATCCAGGAAATTTTGTCCTTGGTAGCAAAATCACAGGAAAAAATTAAATAAAAAGTGGAAATACAGAAAAGCAGCATCCTCCCGGGTGGCTGTGGGTACCACCTGCCCTGCAATGGGGGATGTGTCAGTGGCTGCTGCATCCCAACCCTGTGCATGGGAGCAGCCAAGGGGTCTACAGCCTCCTTTCCTTTATAAGAAATATTAAGAACCCCCCCCCAAAAAATATTAAGAACCCCTCTGGGGTGTTTTTTTAGGTTGAGCTCCTGAAATAAAACTTTCCAGCCCTGCCAGGGCACAGGGAGGAATTCCCCAGCAGGAGAAGCCGGGTCACAGCTGCAAATCTGTGGGGAAAGTTTCCTTTTCTCCCTAAATACTCACCTTTCCCATCACCAAAGAAGAGCAATTTTGATGCAGTTCAATGCCACCGCTTTCGGGTGATGTTTGCTTTGCATGTGGTTTCCTTCAAAGTATCCACATCCATTTCGCTAGCCCTGTTTTTAGTTGATGCCAGCTGAGAGGTGGTCTCCTCCTGCTCCCATCCACTGTGTTTGGTTTCCACCCACAGCTCAATGGGAGAGGGAAAGGAGCAATGACATTTAATTAAAACTCATTTTTTAAATCAAAATGGAAATGTGGTGAGGCCGGGACAGTAAATACGGTGATTTTGGTGACATTGTGGACCAAAGCAGCCGGATGCTCCTTCCCCCTGGGCTGAGGTCCCTGTGATGCCTTTGCTTGGCAGCTCCCAGCCATGGCGTTTTGTCACCAGCTTCTTGGGGACACAGTGTCTGACTTGACTTGTTTCCAAATCTCTGTCCTCACAGGAAATGAGCCTTCATCCCCACCAGTGTCCTCCTGTCCCCAGCCGAGAGCTGTGATAGGGAGAGGCTGGAGCGTGGCGGTGCTGTCCCCAGCAGCCCTGGGTTGGTGGCCCTGAGTGGCTGTCACTGGGTCACCCACACGTCCTGTTGGCTCAGCTCTGCTGCAGGATCCCATCCCTGGGGTCCGGTCTTTAACAGAAAAGACTAAGAGCAGGTTTCCAGACCTAAAATCCATGGATCTTAGAGGGGTGTCCAGGGATGAAGGAGCCACAGGCTGTGCTGCTGGAGCATCCCATGGCCACGCTGCTGGAGCACCCCTCCATGCTTCTCCTCCTCAGCTGGAGAGGAAGGAGGAAACCTGTTTGCCTTCCTGTCCCCATCGATCTCCCTCTTGTAAAACAACCTCCTGCTGCCCAGCCCTGTCCCACCTCGCAGCCTGCCCGGGCACGCCAGGAAACCCTCTGGCAGGAACAGCCTCCAGCCTTTGGCCTCGCCATGCCCCTTTCTGCCTCCTGTAGCATGGAGGGGGCCACTAAGAGGAGGTAAGTGCCAAACCAGAAGCTGAAATAGGCTTCTTAAAGTGTTTTTCAGTTAAAATCTTTAATTTGAGGAGGATCAGTTTATTCCACAGTGTTTGTGGATATAAAATTTGTTGTCCTTTATCTGACATGGACCGGCTCCCTTTGGAGGTGGCTGTGGAGCGGAGGGATGGCCC
>NW_010164901.1:3137-3492 GCF_000695765.1 Mesitornis unicolor | reverse complement strand
GGGAATTGCAATGGGAATTAACGCAGAAATGGGTCTGGAACACACGTCAGGGGTTTTTCTGTGTGTGCTGCTGTGACACAGCTGGTGAGCTGCCTCCCCAGTGGGCACACTGGGAAGGTGACACTGGTGGGACTGGGAAATGCGGGGGATGGCTCTGGGAGCCTTGCAGGAGGTGGCTCTGGGAGACTTGTGGGGGGATTTTATTGCTGTTACTGAAGTGACTCTGAGTCAGAGCAGGGTGATGGCTCCTTGCAGCCCTGGGCTTGCGTCAGCGCTGGGGTGAGGTCATTTCAGCAGCCCCTCCAAAAACCACAGCCACCGTCACCCCCTGCAGCCACCACGAGGGAGAGGCTTC
>NW_010164901.1:0-2833 GCF_000695765.1 Mesitornis unicolor | reverse complement strand
TATTTCCTTTTAAAATCTATTTATTTATAAGTAAATATATTTACTCATTTATTTCAAGTACATAAAAATAAGTTATTTATAAGTAAATAAGTAATTTATAAGTAAATATATTATTTACTCTATAGTAAGTTAAAATTATTTATTGTAAGTAAATCTATTGACTTATTAACTTATCTATTTATAAGTAAATAAATAAATAAGTTTAAAAAGTAAACTAATAAGTAAAAGGGAGTTTGACACTGCATCCTCAGACAAAGGGTAAAACTGTACCGGGAGGTTTCAGGAGTTATAACAACTCAGATTTTAATGTCTTCCAACAAAGGAGCTTTTTTAAACTAAATTGCCAGCCTGCAAAAGCAGGTTTTAAAAGTTTTTCCCAACCTGGGTGCTGGGAAAATGCATTTGGGAAGTGGTTTTGTGCTGTTTGCTCTGTGCTCGCGGCCAGCGGGACATCCCGGGAGGACGGCAGGGCTGAGGTTTGCCTCGCAGCTCATAAATCCCTGGCTTTGGGGCTGGAAATGGAGAGAATCGTCCATGCGCCTTCCC
The DNA here is from genome assembly GCF_000695765.1 of Mesitornis unicolor. Lineage (NCBI taxonomy): Eukaryota > Metazoa > Chordata > Aves > Mesitornithiformes > Mesitornithidae > Mesitornis > Mesitornis unicolor. Next base: position 2,287 of record NW_010164901.1, on the reverse strand, counting down.
CCATGGCAAACCAACAGCCCTCGCCATGTGGGAACAGACAGGAAAAATTCGGGATTTAGAGGAAAACCAACCATCTCCTTTCCAGGGTTTCCCTCCACTCCATTTCCTTTCTGCCCCTTTTCCTACAGGGATTCCCCTCCAAATTTCTATTTGCCAGTTTAGAGCCATGCTGACCAAGCGGGACCATTTTGAAATGGCAAAGCCAGCTCAGGACCAGTCACTGAAAACCAAACTGAATTTTTTGGGGGTGTCACAGCTCCTTTTCCCTGCAACCCAAGCAGCATCTCCCACGCCAGAGCTGCATCCCACCAGTGGTACCAGCATCGCCGTCAGGCTCCCGGGAAAACCAATCTGCCACAGCCATTATTGCTGATGGTCAGCAGCTGAACCTGGGTTCAAATGGAAGTTAGAACTCCTCCTGCCTTCCCTGGGAAAGCTCAGCTCTTTCCTCCTCCCAGTTTGCAGCCGGTGCATCCTTTGTCAAGCAGGGAGGATGCTCAGTACATGAGCAGGTGGCTTTCCCCAGGTCCCTGCAGCCGGAGGGTTCATCACTGCCATCACTTTGGTTTCACAGCCATAATCGTATTTTCAGGGTACCAGGGGAAATTCTTCAAAATTAAAATGATACAAATGATCACCTGAACTATTCCCACCATGTGACATCCCCCATTCTGCTCCCAGCCTACTCTGAATCACAGAATCCCAGAACGTTAGGGATTGGAAGGGACCTCAAAAGCTCATCCAGTCCAATCCGCCTGCCAGAGCAGGAACACCAGATGAGGTTACACAGGAAGGCGTCCAGGCGGGTTTTGAATGTCTGCAGAGAAGGAGACTCCACAACCTCTCTGGGCAGCCTGGTCCAGGGCTCTGTCACCCTCACTGAGAAGTTTCTTCTCCAATTGAAGTGGAACCTCCTGTGTTCCAGTTTGTGTCCGTTACCCCTTGTCCTATCATTGTTTGCCACCGAGAAGAGCCTGGCTCCATCCTCGTGACACTCACCCTTTAAATATTTATAAACATGAATGAGGTCTCCCCTCAGTCTCCTCTTCTGCAAACTAAAGAGCCCCAGCTCCCTCAGCCGCTCCTCATAAGGGAGATGCTCCACTCCCTTGATCATCTTTGTAGCCCTACGCTGGACTCTCTCCAGCAGTTCCCTGCCCTTCTTGAACTGCGGGGAAGTGCAGACACAGGTGCAGCATCCTCAGCAGCAATGCTCTCTCTGCCTCAGAAAATAACAAGACACCTCAAATTCAAAAAGCATGTGAGTGTAGGCATTGCACTGCTACCCACAACCATGGGGGGTTTGGGGGTCTTCACTCTGAACCCCATACACCATGGACCAAGCTGTAATGTAATTGTAACCAAGCTGGATGTAATTACAGAGTCCAAGCATCTCTCGCTGCTATCATGTGAAGAAACCCTGTGTCACCGTAAACAGGAAGGGCAGGAAGAAAAACAAGTTGATTTTCTTCCATCCCAATCCGAGCAAAGAAATGGCTGAGGAGCAACAAAGGATTAATTTACCCCGTGCCGAAACGCCGGCTCCCTCCCGCAGCCGCGGGACCCTGGCGAGTCACAGATGTTAAGGAGCAAAAAAGCCGCTTTCACAACCTCAGACAAAGGCATAGAGACGCTTTTGAGGGACTCGAGGGGATCTGTAGATCCGGCTGCCGCAGCCCTAGGTGTGCTGAGTTAAATACGGCTGAGCTCAAGGAAACGGGAGCAGGAGCAAGGCCAGTAGGATGCGGTGGGTGAATGGGATCAATGATGTTTTCATGCCTAGAGGGAAGCTCGTTGCTTGCTTTTTGTGATAAACTGATTAAGAAACATATTCTGAACCTTATTTTTGCTCCTTTGATGGGTTCTCCAGTGGTCCCTGCCAGCTGGGACATGTGGTGGCATCCCCATGGGACACCCTCCTCATGGCACCGCATCGCCCAGCAGACCTGTGCCATGGCATGAGTAGGAGGCCCCCAAAATTCCCAGCATCATAGCTCTAAAAAGATGCTCTTTTTGGTGCTCTCATCACCTGCGGTCCCAGCTGGAAGGTGACACCTGGACGGGCATTCACCCAGATGGACATCAGACGGACACAATGACCACCCTGCTGGGAGCTCCTGGACCTTCTCTGCTGGCTGGCGTGCATCTGTGGGCATACGCACGATTTTTGGCTCAGGGAGCACAACACATGGCTTGTCCTGGGAAGGGATTAAAGTGTGTGACAAGCTCCCTGCAGCCTGCCTGCTTGCACCAGGAGCTGGTTTCTCCTGAAAGATCCTGCATATAT
>NW_010164900.1:0-3252 GCF_000695765.1 Mesitornis unicolor | reverse complement strand
CTGTCCTGCTGTGTGTCCCTTTCGGTGGCAGCGTCACGGATGTTGGTGCTGGTTCCTGCTTTGGTTTTAATCGCGGGGGTCTGGCCCCTCGTGTTTGTGCGTGTGTGGATTTTCCACCAGGTAGATGAGTTTGGGGGGGTGTCGCAGCCCCCCTCCAAATGCACCCGGAGGATTCACCCCCCATCTGTCGCTGTGGGGACATCTCCCTATGCCAAATATTTACCAGGCCGCTGATCCGCACCCGTTTACCGAGGTCTAGCGCCTGGCCGATAATTTTATATAATGCACGGGGGCAAATGTAGATGAGAGCATTCGAGCGCTGGGGTCCCCGCTGCTAATTAATGGCGTATTAATGGGGCAGCGCTTGCGGTGCAGATCCGCAGCGCGGGGGGCAGCGAGCAGAGCCCGTGGGTTCCCCGGGAGGGGGGCGGCCGCGCTCTGCAAACCGAATAAAAAGCGGATTTCTCCCAGCTCGTACCGAGCCGCGCTCTGCATCGCGGCACTGCCTTCGGGGGAAATGACCAGCATCGCCCTGATCGCCGTTAATTGTTTTCGGAGGGCATTTCCCTCCCCTGGCAGCCGCCCCTGGGGCGCAAGGGGGGTCCATTTCCTGCAGCAGAGGGATTCAGGTTTCGGTTTTAGAGTAAAGCCCGAGAGGTTTCAAATTCTCCACAAAGGAGGAATTTTAAAAGGCGGATTTTCCAAAACCCCCTCTTTTTTTTTTTTTAAAAAGCTGACAGATTTTGCCTCGCTGGGGCATTTTTTAGCTGGGAACGCAGCGTGGTTTTGGCATACGGTGCCTGTGAGAATAAAGGAGCGAAGGCATTTGAAAAACCGAAACACCCAGGCGGGGATTTGGATGCCTCTGGAAACTTTATTGTCTTTTTTTTGCGACGTTTTCCCCCAAAATGGGTGGGAAGAGCTGTTACGCGGTGGGATGCGCTTTCCCATGGCCACGTCGCCAGCCCCTTGGGCGAGGGTACCGCGGTGCAACCCGGTGATGGAGCAATCCCGGCGGAGCGCGGGACACCTCTCGCTCCCCACATTTGTCACGTAAATCCAAAATAAGGCAATTTTGGGACAACGTGGCCTTCTCACAGCTGTCTGTGAGCACCGGAGCTGCAGTGGTGCAGGGGTTTGTCCCCGTGGCAGCGCGGATGAGCTGATGGGGACGTGGGCAGAGCCGTGGGTGGGCGTTGGGTGCCACCCCCAGGGCTCCAGACCCGGGGTCTGGTTTGGTGTCGATGTCTTGGGGACGTCCCCAATTGGCAGCGGGTGCTGGAGCCAGGGAACCCCCAACGGAGAGGCTGGGAAAAGTGAGTTTGTGCATCGCAAATCTGGGCTGGAGCGGTAAAAAATCAGGGTCAGGATGTTTTGGTTGCCAAAGGCTGGGAGTCCATAGAGGTTGGTTTTGGATAAAGCAAAAAGGCCGGGAGCGTTTGCACCTGAAAAACCAACAAAAAAAAAAATCCGAAAAAGAAAAGGGTTTTAAGAAGTGTGAAAGGACATTTTTCAGTATGATTTTATTTTGGGTTTTAAGCGTACAGAGCACTTCCGATGAGGAGATCTCTTGAGTTAAGGCGTTTGGCTCTGCCCATCAGCCTAATTCACCCCCATTCACAGATCCCTTGCAAACACCGAGCAATATCCCTATGGAAAATGTGAGGAGTGGGTGGCCGATGTACCCAGGGTCAGGACTTTTGGCTGATTACTTCATTAATTACGGCATAGAGCGACGCCAAGGCTGCGGGATGGGTGCTCGCCGTGTAGGTACCACGCAAGCACCGCTGGTACCGCGTCGGCATCGCCCGTACCACACAGGCTCTGCATGGCGACGCCTGCACGGCACCGCTGGGTCTTGACGCGGTTTTTTAATGGGTTTTTTTAAACTCATCCATCCAGCGCAGGAAAATTCTCCTCCTTTGCCCTTTATGTCAGCTGCAATAACCATCGGCTTCGGGAGAACAGGCGGAAAGACCCCTCTGACGGCACAGCGTGAATTTTAAATTTGTGTTGTGCCCGATTTCAGTTTGTGCAGGGAATTTTTGAAAAAAATACCCTGGAATAAGGTGATTTTCTATTTTGGAAATAATACGTCATTTTAAAGCTTATTCACATTTATGTATCTGCTTACGCAAAGCAAGGAGCGCGGTAAAACCCCTCAGGAGCTCGGCTGTGGTGGGTTTGCCTACGGCGCTGCTTTGCCCTTCTCTGGTTTTGCTCCGGTAAACCCCAAAATTTGCTGTTTTGGTGCTGGTTTTGGTGCCAGGGTCCCTTGCTCCCGGTGTCTTTGGCCGGGGAGGTGACAGCAATGTCACGGTGTGGCACAAGGGGATGGTGTGGCCGTGGGGCCCTCCAAAACACCATGGTTTTTATTGAGGATTAGGGGATCCCATGACCCAGGGGTGCAGGGACCTGCGTTGGGGGGGTCCACCCCACGGCACGGTGCCAGCCCAGGGACATTTGGGGGACATTTCTGGGAGGATGAGCTGGGAAATGTCCCATAATGAGGGAATTTCTTAAGGAATTGTGTCTGTGCAAGTGGGAAAAGCTGGGAAATGCCCCATAATGAGGGAATCTATTAAGGAATTGTATCCATGCAAATGGGAAGAGCTGGGAAATGCCCCATAATGGGGGAATTTCTTAAGGAATTGTGTCTGTGCAGTTGGGCAGGATGCAGAATGGGGTGCTCTGAGTGCAGGGGTTTGGGGTGTCGATGGCTGTGAGTTGATGAGGTCTGGAAATGAGCAAAAAAAGGGGGTGAAAGCAGGAAATTGGAGCTGCAGGAATTGGAATTCCACGCCCTGCGCCGGACAGGGGTGTCCCCGCAGCTCAAACCGCCCCAAAAGGTTCGAGGTTGGCCTCGATGCTCATAAAGGTCTTTCCCAGCCCCGTAACCCGTGAGCCGCTGCAGCGCGGGATCGGCGTTTGGGCGGAGATGAAAGGTGGTGGGAGTTTTATTATTGCAATATGAAACAACTTCCTCCTGCCGAGCGCCTCACCGGGGATAAACCAGGGTGACGCGGGGGCTGCGGCGCCGCTGCGTGCGGGAATCGGGTTTTAATTAATGGTACATGGGGCAGCGGTGGGGAACGAACTGCCCCGGCCCGAGCTGCCTCTGGCCACGGTGGGAACTGTGCCAGCAGCACTGGAGCTGCCGACCCCAAACATCTGGGGAGTTTTTGGGTCTAATGATGAGCCAGAAGCTGTTGGATGGTGCTGGGGATGCCTCAGTGGGGGACGGAGGGGGAC